>NW_028137334.1:2753690-3000812 GCF_965140915.1 Aythya marila | reverse complement strand
GGGCAGAGCCCTGCTGCCAGGAGGTGTCTGCAGGGCAGAGCTGAGCACCCAGTGGTGGGATGGGGGCTGTGAGCTGCAGGCAGGAGGCGTGGGGACAGAGACCCAGCTGCAGGCAGGGACAGCTGCAATCAGCACAGCCATGGTCAGAGGGTGGGAGGGAGCTGCTCCCAGCAGCAAGATGGGAGGGGGGATTTGGGCACTTCCCTGACATCCCTGCAGTGCAGACACCTTCCCCTTAGCAATCCCCTGGTCTCCTTTCTCATCGAGCACAGATCTCCAGCCATAATGTCATTGAAATTTTATAAGCTGCTTTGTACTCACTGCAGTTTTGGGGATGAGAATTCAGGTGCAGCTCAAACACTGATGATGTTCCTGTCGCTCAGGTATGTCCATGAAAAAAGCATCGATGTTTCTTCCAAACTTTTGGGCCTCTGGGAAGTGTTTGTGTGGCTGGGAATGAGCTGGCTCTCTGTTCAGGACATCACATCTAACGACCTTTGACTCTACGCGGGGCTTCTGCTGGGCTGCAGGCTGCCATGCAGAAGGGCACAACTCTGCCCTAGCAGCTCTGTGTTATCTAGCAGCGCCATGGAGAAGACACATCAGTCCTGAGGCCATAGAAATGCTGCTGAATGGTTGTATATGGGCAGCTGCTGTGATCCCTGTGTGCCCCTGGGGAAAAGCAGAGTGCTGAGAACCTCCTTAGATATGATGAGTTGGGTGAGGGGTTTGGAGATGCGCACTTTGAACCTGGATTCCTCTGCTGTCAGTAGCACTTTGAACCTGGATTCCTCTGCTGTCAGTAGCATTAAGGGTCTATTCAGAGGAACATCTAAGTGTGACCAACCTCCCAAGGTGCCTGCACTCGGCAGCTGAGACCAGGACTGATTGATACAACTTCTGTCTGCACACTGCCCTGAGGGACAGTCCCTTTGCCTTGCAGGATCCCCAAGATTTTACTTGGTGGGCAGTACACCAAGGATTTCTACCTTAAAGGACTTCTCAGGTGTGTAGGACAAGTACAAAAAAATACACAAAACATACACAATACACCAAGCGCTATTCTGCAGTTGAGTGAATTTCTGCAACAATGATGAAAAGTTCCTTTATATATAATGTCTACACAAATGTTGTTTTTTCTTCCTTTTAGACCAGCCTCAAGGTCAAGAGACATCAAATGTCCAACAGCAGCTTCATCACCGAATTCCTTCTCCTGCCATTTGCAGACACACGGGAGCTGCAGATCCTGCACTTTGCGCTCTTCCTGGGCATCTACCTGGCTGCCCTCCTGGGCAACGGCCTCATCCTCACCACCGTAGCCTGCGACCACCACCTCCACACCCCCATGTACTTCTTCGTCCTCAACCTTGCCCTCCTTGGCCTGGGCTGCATCTCCACCACTGTCCCCAAAGCCATGGTCAATTCCCTCTGGGACTCCAGGGCCATTTCCTATGCAGGGTGTGCTGCACAGGTCTTTCTCTTTCTATTCTTCCTCTCTGCAGACTATTCCCTTCTCACCATCATGGCCTATGACTTCTACGTTGCCATCTGCAAGCCCCTGCACTACGGAAGCCTCCTGGGCAGCAGAGCTTGTGCCCAGATGGCAGCAGCTGCCTGGGGCAGTGGGGTTCTCTATGCTCTGCTGGTCACTGCCAATACATTTTCACTGCCACTGGGCCGAAGGAATGCTGTGGAGCAGTTCTTCTGTGAAATCCCCTTGATCCTCAAGCTCTCCTGCTGAAATTCCTACCTCAGGAATGTTTGGGTACTTATGATTGGTGCTTCTTTAGCATCCATTTGCTTTTTTTTCATTTTTTTTCCTACGTGCAGGTCTTCAGGGCTGTACTGAGGATGCCCTCTGAGCAGGGCCGGCACAAAGCCGTCTCCACGTGCCTCCCTCACCTGTTTGTGGTCTCCCTGTTTGTCATCACTGGACTTTTTTCCTACATGAAGCCCTTCTCAGCCTCCTTCCCAGCCTGAGACCTGATGGTATCATTTCTGTACTCAGTGATGCCTCCAGCACTGAACCCCCTCATCTACAGCATGAGGAACCAGGAGCTCAAGGGTGCCATTAGGAAAATGATTTCAGGAATGTTTCAGAAAAGTGATAAACTTCCCCTCTTTCTCCACAAATGACATCCTGGGTATTTGTTTCATGATCATTAGTGTTACTTTTATCTTCATTGACATTCCCATTCATTAGTTTCTTAGGAAAATATTTTTTCTATATCTACGGTCCACTGAGGAATGAAACTGCTCTGTCAGTTCTCTCTCTTTGCATCTGCTTAATAAAACAGGGTCTCCCCAACTGACTGCCTGAAGTCATGCTTCTTCTTTCAAAGCTGGTGCCAATAACATGGCTGAGGAGTGTGGCGGTTTCACACTGATGGGCAGCTGAACTCCACCACACCGCGCTTTCACCCCCTCCTCAAAGGAACAGCCAGAGAAAACACAGTGGAAAAGGGCTCCAGTTTTTTTTTTTTTTTAAAGGACAGGCAGAACACTTACCAATTGTAGTCATGGGCAAAACAGACTCAGTGTAGGGAGATTAGGATAATTTATTGAGCTTTAACTAACAGAGTGGAGCAGTGAGGATATAAAAACAAAATAAAAACAGCTCCCCTCCTCCCCACCCTTTTGTACTTTCTTGCCTGCCTGGAGCAGTGCAGGGGAACAGGGCCTGTGGTCACTCCATGACGCTTTGTATCTGCTGCTCCTTCACGGTCACTCAGTGCCCCTGCTCCTGCATGGGCACCACTCCACAAGCTGCAGCTCCAGCCCCGGGCCTGCTCCTGCAGGGCCTCGCCATGGTCCACAGCCTCCTTCAGGCCATGTCCACCTGCTCCACAGGCAGGGAGATCTGCTTTGCTGTGAGACCCACGGGCTGCAGGGGCTATCATGGAGGAACCCTGAGGGACAGGGCAGCACCTGGGGGCATCCCCTTGGAGGCTGGTGAGGAATGCCTTTGGCCAGCTGAAATGACAGCAAATGCACCCATTTAGGACAACTAAAACTGTCCCTCCTCAGTAGGCTCAGGGCAGCATGTAGAGGCATCCATCTGCACTGCTCCAGGCAGGCAAGAAAGTACAAAAGGGTGGGGAGGAGGGGAGCTGTTTTTATTTTGTTTTTATATCCTCACTGCTCCACTCTGTTAGTTAAAGCTCAATAAATTATCCTAATCTCCCTACACTGAGTCTGTTTTGCCCATGACTACAATTGGTAAGTGTTCTGCCTGTCCTTTAAAAAAAAAAAAAAACTGGAGCCCTTTTCCACTGTGTTTTCTCTGGCTGTTCCTTTGAGGAGGGGGTGAAAGCGCGGTGTGGTGGAGTTCAGCTGCCCATCAGTGTGAAACCGCCACACTCCTCAGCCATGTTATTGGCACCAGCTTTGAAAGAAGAAGCATGACTTCAGGCAGTCAGTTGGGGAGACCCTGTTTTATTAAGCAGATGCAAAGAGAGAGAACTGACAGAGCAGTTTCATTCCTCAGTGGACCGTAGATATAGAAAAAATATTTTCCTAAGAAACTAATGAATGGGAATGTCAATGAAGATAAAAGTAACACTAATGATCATGAAACAAATACCCAGGATGTCATTTGTGGAGAAAGAGGGGAAGTTTATCACTTTTCTGAAACATTCCTGAAATCATTTTCCTAATGGCACCCTTGAGCTCCTGGTTCCTCATGCTGTAGATGAGGGGGTTCAGTGCTGGAGGCATCACTGAGTACAGAAATGATACCATCAGGTCTCAGGCTGGGAAGGAGGCTGAGAAGGGCTTCATGTAGGAAAAAAGTCCAGTGATGACAAACAGGGAGACCACAAACAGGTGAGGGAGGCACGTGGAGACGGCTTTGTGCCGGCCCTGCTCAGAGGGCATCCTCAGTACAGCCCTGAAGACCTGCACGTAGGAAAAAAAATGAAAAAAAAGCAAATGGATGCTAAAGAAGCACCAATCATAAGTACCCAAACATTCCTGAGGTAGGAATTTCAGCAGGAGAGCTTGAGGATCAAGGGGATTTCACAGAAGAACTGCTCCACAGCATTCCTTCGGCCCAGTGGCAGTGAAAATGTATTGGCAGTGACCAGCAGAGCATAGAGAACCCCACTGCCCCAGGCAGCTGCTGCCATCTGGGCACAAGCTCTGCTGCCCAGGAGGCTTCCGTAGTGCAGGGGCTTGCAGATGGCAACGTAGAAGTCATAGGCCATGATGGTGAGAAGGGAATAGTCTGCAGAGAGGAAGAATAGAAAGAGAAAGACCTGTGCAGCACACCCTGCATAGGAAATGGCCCTGGAGTCCCAGAGGGAATTGACCATGGCTTTGGGGACAGTGGTGGAGATGCAGCCCAGGCCAAGGAGGGCAAGGTTGAGGACGAAGAAGTACATGGGGGTGTGGAGGTGGTGGTCGCAGGCTACGGTGGTGAGGATGAGGCCGTTGCCCAGGAGGGCAGCCAGGTAGATGCCCAGGAAGAGCGCAAAGTGCAGGATCTGCAGCTCCCGTGTGTCTGCAAATGGCAGGAGAAGGAATTCGGTGATGAAGCTGCTGTTGGACATTTGATGTCTCTTGACCTTGAGGCTGGTCTAAAAGGAAGAAAAAACAACATTTGTGTAGACATTATATATAAAGGAACTTTTCATCATTGTTGCAGAAATTCACTCAACTGCAGAATAGCGCTTGGTGTATTGTGTATGTTTTGTGTATTTTTTTGTACTTGTCCTACACACCTGAGAAGTCCTTTAAGGTAGAAATCCTTGGTGTACTGCCCACCAAGTAAAATCTTGGGGATCCTGCAAGGCAAAGGGACTGTCCCTCAGGGCAGTGTGCAGACAGAAGTTGTATCAATCAGTCCTGGTCTCAGCTGCCGAGTGCAGGCACCTTGGGAGGTTGGTCACACTTAGATGTTCCTCTGAATAGACCCTTAATGCTACTGACAGCAGAGGAATCCAGGTTCAAAGTGCTACTGACAGCAGAGGAATCCAGGTTCAAAGTGCGCATCTCCAAACCCCTCACCCAACTCATCATATCTAAGGAGGTTCTCAGCACTCTGCTTTTCCCCAGGGGCACACAGGGATCACAGCAGCTGCCCATATACAACCATTCAGCAGCATTTCTATGGCCTCAGGACTGATGTGTCTTCTCCATGGCGCTGCTAGATAACACAGAGCTGCTAGGGCAGAGTTGTGCCCTTCTGCATGGCAGCCTGCAGCCCAGCAGAAGCCCCGCGTAGAGTCAAAGGTCGTTAGATGTGATGTCCTGAACAGAGAGCCAGCTCATTCCCAGCCACACAAACACTTCCCAGAGGCCCAAAAGTTTGGAAGAAACATCGATGCTTTTTTCATGGACATACCTGAGCGACAGGAACATCATCAGTGTTTGAGCTGCACCTGAATTCTCATCCCCAAAACTGCAGTGAGTACAAAGCAGCTTATAAAATTTCAATGACATTATGGCTGGAGATCTGTGCTCGATGAGAAAGGAGACCAGGGGATTGCTAAGGGGAAGGTGTCTGCACTGCAGGGATGTCAGGGAAGTGCCCAAATCCCCCCTCCCATCTTGCTGCTGGGAGCAGCTCCCTCCCACCCTCTGACCATGGCTGTGCTGATTGCAGCTGTCCCTGCCTGCAGCTGGGTCTCTGTCCCCACGCCTCCTGCCTGCAGCTCACAGCCCCCATCCCACCACTGGGTGCTCAGCTCTGCCCTGCAGACACCTCCTGGCAGCAGGGCTCTGCCCAGGGGCAGCTCGCTGGGGGCATGTCCTAGAGCCCAGCTCACACAGACCCTGCTGACAGTGTAAGGGTGGTGGTGGTTACAAGGAAAGTGTCCTTGTAACCCTCACTCTGACAGATTGTGAGTCTCAGACTCTTCTTAGAAATAACAGCATCCATTTCTACACTCATTGAGCCAAAGCAGAGAAGACTGAAATCTCATGAAGCTCAGGAAAGAAAAGACTGAAGCCAAAATCCCCTTCCTTCTTCCAGTTCTTTTAAAGTCCCCTTGGATACACCCTGGTTGTGCCGTGGAGCTATGAGCAGGCTGCCCCAGGCAGCAGCCTCCTGCCAGCAGCAGGACACTGCCCTGCCAGGGGGGCTCCTTCCACACACAGCTTCTCCCCGCAGCGCCCTGGCCAGCTCCCTGGGCAGGCTGAGTGCTGAGCCTGGCAGGCGGCAGAGGCCCTGCCCCAGCACACAGCCCCTGGGGCACAGCAGGGACCCTGCTCTGCACGACAGCCCTGGACACCCCTGCCTGCACCCACGGCTTCTCCTGCCTCCAGGAACTGCAGCTGCATTGCCCTCCAGCCAGAGACTTACCAGGTGCAGGGCTGGGAAGTCTTCTGCAGCAGGGAGCTCTGGGCATCCTTCCACTTCTGCCTGCCTTTAAGCACTGTGTCTCTGCAGGCAGTGCCCCCAGCCCTACTGCGCTGTGCAGAGGAGCTGCTCCTGGGCAGAGCTGTCTCTCTGCAGTGCTGCCCGCTTGCCAGGAGCTCCCCTTGGGCCCAGGAGCCCAGCCCAGCTCAGCAGCAGAGGCCCAGCCCAAGGCCTCCCTTGCTCTGTCCCCCACCAGGCTCCCTGCACATGGCCCTGGGGCTGCAGGGGAACCTGCTGGCAAACAGCCTGAAGGAATCGCTGGGGCTCCAGCCCTCACCTGGCACACACACTTCATAGAATATATCATAGAATATCCTGAGTTGGAAGGGACCCATAAGGATCATCAAGTCCAACTCTTGACACCGCACAGGTAGCTCCTTTAACCCCCTGCTTAAGGAAAGGATTCAGCAGAGTCAGTTAAAACATCTCATGCTGGGTTTTTGTCCTGGGGCTTGAATGGGGCTCAGATCCCTCCCATGCCTGCTAAAGACCTCCAGGACCTAGGGTTTCTCTGCATTCAATGTAGGTGTACATAACATGGGCAGCTGCAGGTGAGCATCTTGTCTCAGCTCCAGGAGTTGGAGAATATCAGGGGGTTGCAAACACCTGGTGACATGTCAGGGGGCAGAGGTACATGCAGGCATCTGCAAGCTATCATGGAGGAACCCTGAGGGACAGGGCAGCACCTGGGGGCATCCCCTTGGAGGCTGGTGAGGAATGCCTTTGGCCAGCTGAAATGACAGCAAATGCACCCATTTAGGACAACTAAAACTGTCCCTCCTCAGTAGGCTCAGGGCAGCATGTAGAGGCATCCATCTGACCCAATGGAGAATTGTGCCACAGGGAGAGCTGTGTCTCTCTCTCCCTCTAGTTTTCCCTCCATCTCCAGGGACTGTAATGGCACTTGCCTCATGGACATCCCTACATTACCTAATGAAATTCAGGGCAGCTGCTCCATGTAATAGCCAATTCCAGGCCTGCAGTGCTACCCAAGATGCTAACGCTGCCCAGCACCACTGGAGCATGCAGCTGACACGGGCAGCACAGGACCCACAGGACAGCTCTGGCCATTCACAGCTGGTACTTAACGGATACCCCTGAAGGCATCTCTGACAGACCTGGTGCTTATGAGCAAGTGACCACTTCCCAGGGCTGCAGAAAGCAAAGGTTTATCCCTCCTCTATCCAGGCAGTGCATGGATATGAGGCACATCACACCAGGGTTTCCACTTGTGTCCTTTGGTTTGCAAACACTGCTGCTGCATCTTACCCCAAACCCTTACTCAGTCAAGACACAGCCCAGTGATTTTTTTCTGTGTCCCTGTATCACAGGATGAGCATAGCCAAGGATATTTTCAGCGTCCATTCTCGTGTCTGGAGATAAGCCCCAGCTCCAGCACTGGCCCTCAGGGCTGCACTGACACCACAAAAGGCCCTCTGCATTCAAGGCAGCGCAGCTCAGGCCTGTTTTCTTCTGGCCTCAGGAACACCAGGGCGTACTGTGCTTCAGGCCCCTCATTTCATCCTCCTAGGGCCATCTGCCATCCACGGCAGCAGGTCTCTGTTGTGAAGGAAAGCCTCTTCATGCCCAGGCTCTTGGGCACAAGATCTGGGACAAGTCTGAGTTTGGCCCTTGTGCCACAGCTGAGGTGCTGCAGCCCAGATGTGCCCCAATGCCCTCAGCCTGGGGCACAGGCAGGAGGAGCTGGATCCCCGCCTGCTGTCACAGGGCAGGGACATTGATGGAAGAGCTGCTGAGGTGTGGGGGGACAGGTCCCTCAGCTTGGGGTGCTGTGCAGGATGGGTGCAGATTGTCCAGAAGAGACAGGCAGGGGTGATCAACAGGGGGTTTCCCTCCATGTGAAGGATCTGTCTGGATGCTTGGAGCTCCTCTATGGGATGGGCAGCAGACTGGGGGAGCCCTTGTGGGTGAGGGTCAGAGCAGAGCCAGTCAGGGTGACCTTGTGGTCAGAGGTAGATGCCTGCAGTCAGGCTGAAGAAGCAGACAGTCTTTTGGAAGCCACTGGACTAAGATGAATTCAATGACCCCATGTCACCCTGGGGGCCTTTAATCACTCGGACGGTCACAGGAAAGGGACACTGCAGGGTGCGAACATTCCCGAGGTTTCTGTGGGTTCTTGGAGACAGCTTCTGTGCACAGCTGCCAGGTGGACCGACCTAGGTGGTGTTCACCAGGATCTGGGACTAGCAAACAGGAAAACCTGTGTCTTGACACTCCTCCTGCAAAATGCATGTCATAGTCCAGCTGTTTTTCAGCACATGGAAAGAGATGAGGTTTCAGGGCCCAGACTTACATCCAGCACTCCACAGGCCCACTCATTCATAGTCCCTGGGAGGACTGCAGCCCCTCCGTGCCATCCCTGGGGGTCTTCAGGCAGCTCCTCCTGCCACAGGGCCAGGGCAGCCGGGCCCGAGCTGCTGCAGCCAGAAAGGTTTGCTGGTCCCATTACTTCCTCATCAGCTGAGATCGGCTCTCAGACAAAGAAGAGGCTGTAGCTGCAGTTAGTTTGCTTAAATATGCTGAGAGCATGGGGACGGCTTCAGCTGAGAGGCAAAACCCCTCTCATTTATATGCAGCAACATGGTGGAGGCTCCTAGGTCAGTCACAGCCTGCTCCACAAGGGGCCTCTTCATGGGCTGCATGGGAAATTCTGCTCCGGCACCTGGAGCACCTCCTGTCCTTCTGCACTGACCTTGGTGTCTGCAGGGCTGTTCCTATTTACAGGTTCTCACTCCTCTCTCCCAGCTGCTGTTGTGCAGTAGAATTTCTCCTTTCTTTAATAACCTGTCACAGAGACACAACCAGCATTACTCATTGGCTCAGCTTTGGCCAATGGCTGCTCCTTTTTCAGCCAGCTGGAACTGAAGACAAGTAGCTTATTGCCATTCTGCAAGCTGTAAGAGATACTGGATAGGATTTAGGAGTAACCTCGTGGTGTCTAATGATTACAGAGATGGTGAATGGCCATTGAGGTAGGTAGCCATGACTGTACCACCTGGGGCCGGGGAACAGATGTCACCCAGGACATAAATGTTGAGCTGTTTGCAGAGCCCATGGGTTCTTCATGGGCAGCATGTGCCAGGGTGGGCAGTGACTGAAGCCCCACAAAGTGAGAGATCACCCAAGGTGGAACCTTCCACAGGGATACTGCCAACTTTAGATGTCCACAGCAAAAGAAGTACTCTACAGTGTGGGATTCTGGGGGAGACCAATCTGCTCAAGGAAGGGATGATGGAGAAGGATTCCTGTGGCCCTCAGCAAAGTACCACCAGCTGGACCTAGAAGGAGACACCTGGAAACCTCTAGTGTCCTTGGAAATGTTCCCTAGCCTTTCTGAGCACCTGCCACAGCCACTGACCCCTGGGAGGGGCATTAGCAGCAGTGATCCTGATCCAGCTGGGTCTATGCTGTGCAGCACAGCTAATGCGCAGTCACCTCTTGGGTACCACAGCATGCTTGGTCTACTCATACCACCACCAGCTCAAGGCCCTGTGGGGAACATGGGGAGGTGGCCAGGAAGAGCTGGAGATGTGAGAGGAGGGATGGGGAGAGATCAGATGGGAGCTGACCTTGGCTGGAAGTTGCCTCAAATACTGGTGTTCACCTAATGCAAGACAAGGTCTGGATTGTGGGTACCCGAACTCATGCTCATCATGTAGAGCCAGAAGGTCATTCCCCAATGCACCACTGTGCCTGGGAAGTAGCTGAAGAAGGACTGGTGCCCTAAACTCCCCATCTCTTAATGCCATTGCCTCCTGAAGGGGAGGCTTGAACCCTCTGTCAGATCTTGCATTGATGGAAGCACGACCCAGCAGCCATATGAGCTTGCTGCTGTCCTTCAGTAATTGAGTGCAGCACATGTCCTCGAGACAGTCTCCCCCAACCTGCGTGCTGTCCCTTACCCAAATGTCACCCCTGTACTGGGTCTGGCTGGAATGTTAACTTTCCCAGCAGCAGCCCATACAGTGCCGTACTCTGCACTTGTAGCTGGAACAGCAGTGTTATCACACCAGTGTTGTGTCTACTGCTGAGCAGCAGTGGCACAGCACTGGGCCTTTCTCTAACCCTCCTAGGGGGTGGGCAAAAAGTGAGGAGAGAAACATCACTAGGGCAGCTGACCTAAACCAATCAAAGGGATATTCCATACCATGTGATGTCACACTCAGCAATAAAAGGTGGAAACAGGAAGAAGAGGGGAGGGGTGGGCTCTCGTTGGGAAAACGTCGGTCCTCCTCTCGAACACCGGCTGCGTGCGTTGAGGCCTTGCTTCAAGGACGTGGTCAATCATCGCTCATTTGTGGGAAGTAGAGAGTAATTTCTTTCCTCTGCACTTCCATATAGCCTTAATTTATTTTGTTTGTTTGTTTTCCTCCCTTCTTTTTATTTTTCCTTTTCCCCTCCCTTTTCCCCTTTCCCTTTTTATTTCCCCTTAGTTAAATTGTTTAGTTCATGGTAGTCTTTATTTAATTATTATAATTATTTCCCTTTAATTAAATTATCCTTATCTCAACCCGTGAGTTGTTCTTTGCTTTACTTCTCCCCCTCCTCATCTAAAGGAGGGGGCGTGAGAGAGCGGTTGTGGGGTTTAGCTGCCCGGCACGGTAAAACCACCACAACCCCACACAAGGTTCCTCAGCTTGGGTCCATCTGGAAGATTGGAAGGAAGCTGAGACCAGTGGAAAAAGCCCCACAGGAAAAAGAAGCATGCTGAGGATGTCCTGATGCTCTGGTCACCAGCTTATTGTCAATAGGGCTCTCAAGAATGGTCCAAAGCTCCAGCCCACATTCTTAATGTATCAGCAACTTGAGAAATTGGCCTTAAATTCCCAACACATGTGCACACACAAACACAGTCTCATACAGATACACAGATGCACAGAAGGCACGGACACAGCCAAGCATGTACAAACCAACTCCAACAGGGAACAGCACCTTCACAGCCACCACACCACTACCAGCACACACAGAGCCTTGGGCATCACACCTGGCCCCATCCCATTCCCACCTCAGCCTGTTCTGCTGTGAAGGTCACCAGTGTTCTGTGCTTCCCCTGCAGCACTTACCCATGGGCACAGACACACCCACGGCCCCCTGAGTGTGGGCCTGGGCTTTGGGAACACCCTGATGCCCTGCCCAGGCTGTTCCCCATTTGGCAGCTCCAACCCTGGCTGTCTCAAGAGCCTTCTCTCCTCATCCATCAAGCCCCACCTGAACTTAGCCAGCAAACCCATTGGGTTGGTTTCCTGATAATTCAGGTGATGAAAAATTGTAGAATCACAGCCACTTGCCTGCCTCTCTCCCAGTTATCCATGTGTACACGTGTAACTCTGTCTATACATTTACCTTTACTTGCACATATAGCTGTAGTTACAGCTGTAGCTATACAAATATATATATCACTATACAGACAGAAAATGTGAATATTCCCACCAAGAAAGGCAGATAGTACAGGTATGATTGTCACAAATTTACCCATTCAAAGATGGAGCATTTCAGGGAACCTTTTTAACTCTGTTTTTCTCTGCTCTAACAGGCAGGAGAGGTCAACAAACCACAGATTTTCTCTGTGCCAGGAGTGAGGGGTGGCATGAACAGTCCTGGGCAGGGAGGGTTTTGTGGCATCACAGCTCCATGTAGGACAGCAAATTGTCATTTTTTTGCTGTAGGCCTGAGTACTACCTACTTGTTTTTAAAACATTTCAAATATTTCACCATTACCAGCACATTACAGTCAGCTGAAATAACTGAACAGATCTAATACAATGTGAAAGGTTTCCCATGACATCAAAATTATCATATTTCAGAATGTGTATTACAGGAGGAGACAAATACTGATCTTCCCCTGTACTTGCATTGCCAGAATTTCTCTTATGCACTGCACTTCATCTCCTCAGTCTTCGAGGTATTTCTACCTGGTCTTACGAAACAGACCATGCTGGAAGTCACCTTTCCAGCAGAGCGTGTGAACATCTGCATTTTCCACTCTTCCGCGGAGTTCCCCTCCACTTGCTCTTGCTCTTTGCTCATTTAAATGCTTCTCATATACCCAGTTGCTCCTAGGGATTTTGGGGAGGTTGAGCTTGCCTGTATTTCAGTAGTCCCTCTCATCATCCCTGCAGTCAAATCTGTATTTCTTTTTTACCAATTCCTATCTCTCTATGTCAAAAATTTCTTGTACAGTCATCCCTTGTGGATGGTGCACCTCGTTGGAGGCAACTTGGAGTTGGCTCACCATTGTGGGATCTGGTTTCTGTTTATTTCTTTTCATTTTGGTGGTGTTTGTTTCTTTTTCATATATATTTTACAAATATTGAAAACAAATATTTCACCTATATAGACCTCCTTTGGACGCACATTGGATCCATGACAACTAGAGAATGATGCTAGCACTTCCTTGCAAAACTCAAAACTAATGGAAACTAATCTTAAATAAAGAAAATGCTTTCTGTAAAGTGGTCATTGAAAACTTCCTATTTAACTGCATTCTTGAAACCTCACTAATTAAATGCATAAGTCTGGACCTGGTCCCGAGGCCTGGTCCCCAGCCTTGGTCCCCAGCCCTGGTCCTTTCCCCAGCCCTGGTCCCCAGCCAAGGTCACCGGCCCTGATCCGGTCCCCAGCCCTGGCACTTAGCCTAGGTCCCCAGCCCTGGACCCCAGCCCTGGTCCGGTCCCCAGCCCAGGTCCTCAGACTTAGACCACAACCCTGGTCCCCAGCCCTGGTCCTGTCCCCAGCCTTAGTCCATAGCCTTGGTCCCCAGACCTTTTCCGGTCCCCATGCCTGGTCCAGACTCCAACCATGGTCCCAAAATTGGTCTCCATCCCTGGTCCTTTCCTCAGCCCTGGTCTCCAGCCCTGGTCAGGTCCCCATGCCTGGTCCCCATCACCAGTCCAGTCCCCATCCCTGGTCCAAAGCCATGGTCTCCAGTGCTGCTCCAGTCCCAAGTCCTGGTCCCCAGTCCTCGTCCTCTGTCTGGCTCCGGTCTCTTATACTTGGTCTACATGCCCTGGTCCCCAGCCCTGTTTGGGTCCCCAGCCCTGGTCCCCAGCCCTGGTCCCAAGCCCTGATCCTGTCCCCAGACCTGGTTCCTAGCCCTGGTCCCCAGCCCTGGTCCTGTCTCCAGCCCTGGTCTCCAGCCCGGGTCCACAGAAGTAGTCCGGTCCCCAGCCCTCGTTCCCAGCCCTGGTCCCCAACCTTGGTCCACAGACCTGGCTCCCAGCGCTGGTCCTGTTGCCAGCCCTGGTCCCCAACCCTGGTCCTTTCTCCAGCCCTGGTCCCTAGCCCTGGTCCCCAGCCATGGTCACCAGCCCTGATCTGTTCCCCAACCCTGGTCACCAGCCCTAGTCTCCAGCCCTGTTCCGGACACCAGCCCTGGTCCCCAGCCCTGCTCTGGTCCCTAGCCCTTGTCTGATACCCTGCCCACTTCCGGTCCCCAGTCCTGATCCCTATCCCTGGTCTGATCCCCAGCCCTGGTCCCCAGCCCTGGTCCAGTCCCCAGACCTGGTCCCAAGCCATGGTCCAGTCCCCAGACCTGGTCCCAAGCCCTGATCCTGTCTCCAGACCTGGTTCCTTGCCCTGGTCCCCAGCCCTGGTCTCCAGCCCTGGTCCAGTCCCCAGCCCTGGTCCCAAGCCATGGTCCCCAGCCGGTCCCCAGCCCCGGTCCTATCCCCAACCCTGGTACGGTCCTCAGCTCTGGTCCCCTTGCCTGGTCCCGAGCCTTGATCCCCAGCCCTGGTCCCCAGCCCTGGTCCAGTCCCCAGCCCTGATGGCCAGCCCTGGTCCCCAACCCTGGTCCGGTCCCCAGCTCTGGTCAGGTCCCCAACCCTACCTCCTGCCCTGGTCCCCTGCCCTTGTCCCCAGCCCTGGTCCACAGCCCTGGTCCACAGCCCTGCTCCAGTCCCTAGCCGTGGTCCCCAGCCCTGAACCGCAGCCCTGGTCCGGTACCCAATCATGGTCCCCAATCCTGGTCCCCAGCCCTGGTCCCAAGCCCTAGTCCGGTCCCCAGCCGTGGTCCCCAGGCCTAGTCCCCAGGCCTGGTCCAGGCCTCAGCCCTGGTCCCCAGGCCAGGTCTGCAACCATGGTCCGGTCCCCAGCCCTGGGCCCCAGCCCTGGTCCCGAGCCCTGGTGCGGTCCTCAGTCCTGGTCCCCAGCCCTGGTCCTGAGCCCTGGTCCCCAGCAATGGTTTGGTCCCCAGCCTTGTTTCCTAGACCTGGTTCCCAGCCCTGGTCCGGTCCACAGCCCTGGTCCCCTGCCCTGGTCCCCAGCCCTGGTCTCCAGCTCTGGTCCCAAGCCATGGTCCCCAGCCCTGGTCCAGTCCCCAGCACTTGTCCCGGGTTTAAGGGTTGATTTCCAACTCAAGTAGTTCTGGAACATTCGTGAAAGGCCTGTGGGAGTTGCAGGCCACACCAGCGTCTGGAACATAGGATGACTTCCTCCCAGAGCCAGATCCCAAAGAGGCAGCAGCTCCCAGGGAAACCTGGCCCTGGACTGTCCCCATCACGAGGAGGCTGAGCCATGCCCAGAGGAGCCCTAGGGCTGAGGACAGCCCTAGCATCAGGACCCAGGAGTCCTGGCTGCCACATTGTCCCCTGAGCCTAGCGGGACACTCAGGTAGGGTTCTTGCAGCAGACACCAGCTCTGTCCAGCACCACCACGACCCCCCAGTCCAGACATTGCAGCTTTGGACAGCTGACAGCCCTTGGGCCACCCCATGGGAAGGGACTCCTGACACCCTTACCTTTGGGGGAGAGATGCAGGAGTACTGGGAACATGGAAGTCATGTCAGAGGTGATGGTCACCCTCCAGCAGCCCTCCATCTTGCTTACTGCTGGCCCTCAGCTCAGAACAAGGGATGCCCGCCCTGGCTCCTCAACCACAGCTCCTCTGCAAGGTGCACCTGCTCCTCCACCCATCAGCGAGGGTCGCCCAGTGCAAGCTTGCTGCCTGCTGACCCCACTCCTGGCCACAGAAGGACAGCACTGGGGAGCACCCAAGCAGTGCCCTGCAGGGACCAGGCCTTGCAGGGAAGTGCTGGCACTGCCGCTGCTCCAGTGACGATATCCTGGTGATGCAGTGCCCCCTCTGTGACATCAGCCCGTGTCATAAGAAGGCTTATGACGTCAGCAGCATGGAGACAGCACAGCTCAGGAGAGGCTGGGGACCAGGGCTGGGGACCCAACCAGGGCTGGTGTCCAGGGCTGAAGACCAGGGCTGGGGACCAAGGCTCGAGACCAGTCCTGTGGTGGGGACCAGGGCTGGGGATGATGGCTGGGGACAAGCACTAGGGACCGGACCAGTGATGGGGACCAGGCATGGGGACCGGAGCAGGGCAGAGGACCTGAGCTGGGGACCGGACCAGGGCTGGGGACCAGGTCTGGGGACCAGGTCTGGGGACTGGACCAGGCCTAGGAACTAGACCTGGGAACCAGGGCTAGGGACCTTACCAGGGCTGCGGACTGGAACAGGGCTGAGGACCGGACCAGGGCTGGGGCTGGGGCTGGGGACAAGGGCTTGGAACCAAGTCTGGGGACCAGACCAGGGCTGGGGACCAGGGCTGGGGACCAGGGCTGGAGAAAGAACCAGGGATGGAGACCAAGGTTGGGACCATGGTGGGAGTCTGGACCTGGGACGGGGACCGGAACAGGGCTGGGGACCAGGGCTATGGACTAAGGCTGGAGACAGGACCAGGGCTGGGGACCAGGGCTGGGGACCTAGGCTAAGTACCAGGGCTGGGGACCAGGGCTGGGGAATGAACCAGGGCTGAGGACCACGATCTGGGACCAGAACATGCCTGGGGACCAGACCAGGGATGGGGACCGGATGAGGGCTTGGTATCAGGCAACTGTTGGGGACGAGGGCTGGGGATCGGAACAGGGCTGGGGAACAGGCCTGGGGACTAGTGCTGGGGACCAGGGCAGGAGCAAGGTGCCCCTGCTTCTCCACCCATCAGCAAGGGTCGCCCAGTGCAAGCTTGCTGCCTGCTGACCCCACTCCTGGCCACAGAAGGGCAGCGCTGTGGAGCACCCAAGCAGTGCCCTGCAGGGACCAGGCCTTGCAGGGAAGTGCTGGCACTGCCGCTGCTCCAGTGCTTATATCCTGGCGATGCAGGGCGTCCCCCTGTGACATCAGCCCATGTCATAAGAAGGCTTATGACGTCAGCAGCATGGAGACAGCACAGCTCAGGAGAGGCTGGGGACCAGGGCTGGGGACCAGAGCTACGGACAGGACCAGGGCTGTGGACCTGGTCTTAGAAATAGGGCAGGGACCAGTCCATGGTTGGGGACCAGGGCTGGGAACCAGGGCTGGAGACCAGGGCTAGGGACCAGACCAGCGCTGTGGACTAGGGCTGGGGACTACGGCTGGGGAGTGGACCAGGGCTGTCTACCAGGAATGGGAACCTGGGCTGGGTACAGGGGCTTGGGACCGGATCAGTGATGGGGAACAGGCATGGGAACGGGAACAGGGCTGGGGACCTGAGCTGGGGACCAGACCCGCACTGTAAACCAGGGCTGGGGACCACAGCTGGGGACTGCACCAGGGCTGGTGTCCAGGGCTGGAGACAAGGGCTGGGGACCAAGGCTCGAGACCAGTCCTGTGGTGGGGACCAGGGCTGGGGATGATGGCTGGGGACAAGCACTGGGGACCAGACCAGTGATGGGAACCAGGCATGGGGACCGGAGCAGGGCAGGGGACCAGGGCTGGGGACCAGGGCTGGGGAAAGGACCATGTCTGTGGACGAGGGCTAGGGACCAGGGCTGGAGACCAGGGCTTGGGACGGGACCAGGGCAGGGGACCAGGGCCGGGGACCAGGGCAGGGGACCAGGACCGGGGACCTGGGCTAGGGAACAGGGCTGGGGACTAGGGCTGGAGGCTGGACCAGGGCTGGGTACCGGAGTAGGGCTGGGGACCAGGGCTGGGGACCAGGGCTGGGGACCGGACCAGGACTGGGGTCCTGGGCAGGAGCAATGTGCACCTGCTCCTCTGCTCGTCAGTGAGGGTCGCCCAGTGCAAGCTTGCTGCCTGCTGACCCCACTCCTGGCCACAGAAGGACAGAGCTGGGGAGCACCCAAGCAGTGCCCAGCACAGACCAGGCCTTGCAGGGAAGTGCCGGCACTGCCGCTGCTCCAGTGCTTACATCCTGGTGATGCAGGGCATCCCCCTGTGACATCAGCCTGTGTCATAAGAAGGCTTATGACGTCAGCAGCATGGAGACAGCACAGCTCATGAGACAGACGAGAGATTTCCCTTCTTGTCCTGAGAAACAGTCACCTCCCTTCTGCCCAGTTCATTCCTAGCGGTTCCTGGCCCATCCACCAGGAGCATCTCCAAATTCTGACAAAGGCCACGGAATAGAGGAAGTGGAGCGCTGGAGAAGTCACTGCTGTGTTCCTGCCTCAACACGCCTGTGCTCTTGGGAGCCCTTCCAGGAAGGTGGGGTTTGAGGCTTGTCCTGGGGCTGGGCCTTTTGCAAAAGACAGGGTAAAACCTGTCTTCAGTGCACTGAAGTTTCTTGACACGCTTTGTCTGAGTCTTGAGAGTATGATTCATTCTGTCCACTCTGCCACTAGACTGGGGTCTGTCTGTAAGGGGTATGCGGATCCCAACTGAGTCTGTTGAATCCCTTCCTTCAGCAGGGGGTTAAAGGAGTTACTTCCGTGACCACATCTGGGTGTCCCACCACCAACTGGGATAAGAAGAGGTGATTGTTAGAGATAATTGCTCTTTGTGCTAGGGGAAATGATCCTGCTGTCAAGAAGTGTGTGTGCCAGTGTGGGAGAGGGGAGCCCAGGGATTCCTTCAGGCTGTTTGCCAGCAGGTTTCACAGCAGCCCCAGGGCCATGTGCAGGGAGCCTGGTGGGGGACAGAGCAAGGGAGGCCTTGGGCTGGGCCTCGGCTGCTGAGCTGCGCTGGGCTCCTGGGCCCAAGGGGAGCTCCTGGCAAGCGGGCAGCACTGCAGAGAGACAGCTCTGCCCAGGAGCAGCTCCTGTGCACAGCGCAGAAGGGCTGGGGGCACTGCCTGCAGAGACACAGTGCTTAAAGGCAGGCAGAAGTGGCAGGATGCCAGAGCTCACTGCCGGAGAAGACTTCCCTGCCCTGCACCCGGTAAGTCTCTGGCTGGAGGAAGGAGAAGCCAGGGGTGCAGTCAGGGGTGTCCAGGGCTGTCGTGCAGAGCAGGGTCCCTGCTGTGCCCCAGGGGCTGTGTGCTAGGACAGGGCCTCTGCCGCCTGCCAGGCTCAGCACTCAGCCTGTCCGGGGAGCTGCCCAGGGCGCTGCGGGTCTCAGAAAGGAGAAGGTCACTTCTTCAATGAGGAGTAGGTTGTTTCTCAGACATGCCTCTCCTAATTATCAGTGTAATTTCCGCCTTGGATTGTCCCCTTTGTCCAGGAGGATCAGATGTCCAAAAGCAGCTCCATCACAGAGTTCCTCCTCCTGCCATTTGCAGACACGCAGGAGCTGCAGCTCCTGTACTTCATGCTCTTTCTGGGCATCTACCTGGCTGCCCTCCTGGGCAACAGCCTCATCCTCACCACCATAGCCTGCGACCACCACCTCCACACCCCCATGTACTTCTTCCTCCTCAACCTCGCCCTCCTCGACCTGGGCTGCATCTCCACCACTCTCCCCAAAGTCATGGCCAGTTCTCTGTGGGATGCCAGGGCCATTTCCTACACAGGATGTGCTGCACAGGTCTTTTTCTTCTTCTTTTTGTTTTCAGTAGAATATTGTCTTCTCACCATCATGTCCTATGACCGCTACATTGACATCTGTAAGCCACTGCACTACGGGACCCTCCTGAGCAGCAGAGCTTGTGCCCAGATGGCAGCAGCTGCCTGGGGCAGTGGGGTTCTCTATGCTCTGCTGCACACTGCCAATACATTTTCACTGCCATTCTGCAGAGGCAATTATTGACCAATTTTTCTGTGAAGTTCCCCAGATCCTAAAGCTCTCCTGCTCAAACTCCTACCTAAGAGAAATTGGGCTTCTCACATTTAGTGTTTTTGTGGTTTTGGGGTGTTTTGTTTACATTGTGCTCTCCTATGTGCAGATCTTCAGGGCCGTGCTGAGGATGCCCTCTGAGCGGGGCCGACACAAAGCCTTTTCCACATGCCTCCCTCACCTGTTCGTGGTCTCCCTGTTTATCAGCACTGGCATTTTTTCCTACCCGAAGCCCACCTCCATCTCCTCCCCATCCCTGAACCTGGCAGTGGCAGTTCTATACTCAGTGCTACCTCAAGTATTGAACCCCTCATCTACAGCATGAGGAACCAGGAGCTCAAGGAAGCCATTAGGAAAGTGATGTCATGGATGTTTTCCAGGATGTGTTGAGGAATTTGATTGGACCTTCCAGCAGATATAGATTTCTTTATCTTGATCAGCACACTACAATTATCTGAAATGATGGAACACGTCTAGAATATTATTTTTTAGGATGTGTATTGCAGGAGTAGAAAAAGTACTCATCTTCTCCCATACTTTCATTGCTAGGAGTCTGTCTCTTATGCACTTCACTTAATCTCCCCAGTCTTTCAGGTATTTCCACCTGGCCTGATTAAACAGACCATATTGGATGCCACCTTTCCAGCAGACTATCTGGACACGTGAACTCTCCATTCTTCTCCAGATTCCCCTCCCCTTACTCTTTGATCATACAGATACATCTCACCTACCCAGTTGGTTTTTGGATCCTGAGGGAGCTTCAACCCTGCCTGAATTCCAGTTTTCTATCTCATCATCCTCACAGCCAACTCGGTAATTGTATTTCTATACATCATTTCCTACCTATCTCAAACATTCCCACATGGGAGGTCCCATATGGTTGCTGAGAGAAGTGCTGGGCACGAGGAGGGAAGGAGCAAGGTTATCCATACAGTCTAGGACTTCAAGGGGCTGCTTTTCCTACACATACAGAGCTCCTTAGGAGAAACTTTGGACCAATGTCAACTAGAGAATGATGCTATCACTTCTTCTCAAAACTCTGAGCTAATGGAAACTACTCTTAAATAAAGATACTGTTTTCTGTAAAGTTGTCACTGAAACTTCCTCTTTACCAGCAGCTTTGATACTTCACTAACTAACAGGACAAGTCTAGAAGACAGGAAGAAAATGGCTGAATTGTAATGATCCCCATGGTGCATTTGGTGCCGAGTCCATGAACCTCAGGCAGTGAGAGAATGATGTAACTGCAAGAGAAGTTAAAGTCAGTAGGAGACTTCAAAGTGTCCTGGAGTTTAATGATCTCCAGGGAGGGTCATTACTGAGAAACCTCCCCATGGACTTATTAGAGCACACAATTGGAGTCCATGATTACAGACAGACCAAGGCACTGTGCAGGAGACTGATACTGAGTAAAGATGAGGCCCTGTGAAGCTTGAGGTCCAAGCTTTAGTCACCCACCTTGCTTCTCCCCCTTGCTCTCATCCAAGCATTTCGTTTCTTTCACTGATTTCTCCCCTACCTCCCTGACTGTTCCTTGAAACACAATGGCATTGGCTGACCACAGACTCTTTCTGGGTGACCTCTGGCCCTAACCCATCAGCCTTCTTTTGCACTGTGAACTGATCAGACAGAAGAAACTTCACCAGGATCTTCCAGGTCTGCTGTGCCCTTCCAGCTTCTTAGGTAGTTGTGACCAATCTGTGTTCCTGTTGCTGTCCCAGCATGTGCTCAGGCAGAAGGAACTTTAAAGCCCACACCCAAGGCCTCTTCCTACATCGGGCCATATATATATATATATATATATATATATATATATATATATATATATATATGTATATATAAAGTAAGCAAGCTTTATTACGAGCTATTTACACACATACCAACCCCAGGGCAATGACAATGGTACCGATGACTGTGAAGCTTTTCCCAATCATTGATGGCCTAGAGGAAGGTGTCAGTAGTCACACTGCTTAAACAGGCATCCCCACTGAGGCAACATTGTCCTTGATAGCGTGTCTCATCTCTCTCCTCTGGAGGAGTCCCAGTTTTATACCCTTCTACCCGGCAGCTGTTCTGACATATGGGGCCAACACATGTCACAAGGGCCACCAGGCTCCTCCTTAGTGTTGTATAAGCATGTCTACAAATGCTCAGGTGCACCGTTTGAGTTGGGGTTGAACTGGCTCTGTGAAGGTTGTTTCTTCATCCATCATCTTCTTCTGCTGCCCTCTGGCCAGCATTTCCAGATGCAAGTGTCAGGGGTACAAGCCAAGCCACAAAGTTTCACCAACCTTGCCACTGTCTCACCAGCATTGCCTCAGAGCTTGGTTAGATCCTTGTTTTCTCCTGCTTATGTGCTCAGCAACTTAAACCCCTCCCTGCAAGGACGAGCTGTTCCACAACGCACCAAACAACACAATCACAGTCATAAGATCACTATGCCTTTACACAGGATTGTAAAGAGGCCATAAGGCTGCAGTGTCATGAGCACAGCATGTCTCCTCATGAGCATCAGTAGCGGAGACAGTTACTATAGCCAAGGGGACAAAGACCTTAGTTCGGCTGGGGCCTTCCAGCCTTGCCAGTGATCTTGGTTTTCTCCACATGCCTGCTGCTGGCCTTCCAGCTTCTCAGGTAGATGTGACCAAGTTGAGTGCCTGTTCGTGTCCCATCACGTACTCAGGCAGAAGGAAAACCCCCATGAAAACTCACACCCAAGGCCTCTTCCTGCATGGAGCCTATCAGGCTCTCAGAGACAGGGCATCTCACAATCAGCATGCCAAGCAGGTGCCTTCTGCTGCCTTATCAGGGATGCTGGCAGATGTGAGCTGAAAAGCACAGATGTCAGCCAGGAGGCAAGGGCTGACACATCAGGCATTTATGCTCACTCATGTTCACCTTACATGCACATGCATACAATGTGCACACTGAAGCCTCATCTATACAGGGCACACATACGGACTTCTGACTTAGCCATTCAGTGTCCCTCTGTGGGGGAACAAACCACCTCTCTGAGCTGGGTTGAGAGCCTAAAAAGTCACCCAAGAAGTAACCAGGACAATATCCACCTCTTATTCTCTACCGTATATACAATGACAGGTTCAAGACTTTCCAATAAGTCTTCATTAATTAACACCCTGCAATTAAAACACAGATATCATTCCCTTAGTCTATGGGCCTACTTAATGAAATGTCCATAAAATGTTCAATTTAGTCCATGGTGTTGTTGATGAGAGTTCATGGCTTTGAATGAGCAGGCAGACCAACATGGGTGACCTTGCTGTCACCTAGAGACCTCCTGTAAGGAAGAAGCAGCAGCTATGGCCTTCCTCGTGTTTGCCTCGTGTTTGCAGGTGCCATTCCTCACAGGGGAAGTTGAAACAACCAGATTTCTGCTAGAATACCAATACAGCAGGGAGCAAGCCACCTGAATGGTTTCTCTAGGTCATCAATGTTAAATTTATGAGCACTGTTATTCTTAGGCCAGCCAAAGCCCTCCTGGAGTTGAATCTGGCAAGGGACATGAAGAACAACAAGAAAGACTTCTACAGGACGTGAATCAGTACATCGGCAGTGAAAGGAAGGCTAGGGAAAAGGCAGATCCACTGCTAAATGAAGGGAGGGCCCTGGTGGCAAAGGCCATAGGGAGAGCTGAGGCACTGCTCACTGCCCTCTTTGCTGCACTCTTTCCAACCTTGCCTTCTGGAATGGCAAGTCCGTGAGATCTGTGAGAGGGGTCTTATCCATATTAGATAAAGACAAGACAGCCCAAGTCTTTTCTCTGGCACCCAGTGAGACAGTGGGCACCAAATGAAACATTGGTAATACCATCTGAACACAGGAAAGCACTTCTATACTGTGACTTTGGTTGATGAGTGGCATGGGTTGCTCAGAGAAGCTGTGGAAGCTTCATCCCTGGGGGCAGTCAGATCCCATTTGGACATGGAGTTGGACAACCTGCTAAGGCTGATCCTGCTTGGGGTTGTCCTAGAAAACCTCCAGAGCTCCTTTCCAACCTCAAACATTCTGTAGTTATGTGATACCTGGCAGTATTTCTGAGAACTTTTCTGTGGTACCTTAAATCAGTCTGAGTCCTCGTGTCCATGGAACAGAGCTTGTTTTTAGGATGACTTCACTCACTAGGTAACCCTGATGAGCAGAGGTTACAAAAGCAGGCAGTGTCTCAACCCACAGCAGTGTCCCCAGCCACTGGGTCCACTGTGCAGCACCTTATTCACAGAATCACAGAATCACAGAATTTCTAGGTTGGAAGAGACCTCAAGATCATCGAGTCCAACCTCTGACCTAACGCTAACAGTCCCCACTAAACCATATCCCTAAGCTCTACATCTAAACATCTTTTAAAGACTTCCAGGGATGGTGACTCCACCACTTCCCTGGGCAGCCTGTTCCAGTGTCTCACAACACTTTCGATAAAGAAGTTCTTCCTAACATCCATCCTAAAACTCCCCTGGCACAACTTAAGCCCATTCGCCCTCATCCTGTCACCAGGCACATGGGAGAATAGACCAACCCCCACCTCACTACAGCCTCCTTTAAGGTATCTGTAAAGAGCAATAAGGTCGCCCCTGAGCCTCCTTTTCTCCAGGCTGAACAAGCCCAGCTCCCTCAGCTGCTCCTCATAGGACTTGTTCTCTAGACCCCTCACCAGCTTCGTCGCCCTTCTCTGCACCCGCTCAAGCACCTCAATGTCCTTCTTGTAGCGAGGGGCCCAAAACTGAACACAGTACTCGAGGTGCGGCCTCACCAGAGCCGAGTACAGGGGGACGATCACCTCCCTAGCCCTGCTGGTCACACGGCTTCTTATGCAAGCCAGGATGCCGTTGGCCTTCTTGGCCACCTGAGCACACTGCTGGCTCATATTCAGCCGACTATCTACCATCACTCCCAGGTCCTTCTCTGCCTGGCAGCTCTCCAACCACTCCTCTCCCAGCCTGTAGCTCTGCTTGGGGTTATTGTGCCCCAGGTGCAGGACCCGGCACTTGGCCTTGTTGAACTTCATGCAGTTGACCTCAGCCCATTGGTGCAGCCTATCCAGATCCTCCTGCAGAGCTTTCCTACTCTCGAGCAGATCAACACACGTGCATAGCTTGGTGTCATCTGCAAACTTACTGAGGGTGCACTCAATGCCCTCGTCCAGATCATCGATGAAGATATTAAAGCAAACTGGCCCCAGCACCGAGCCCTGGGGAATGCCACTAGTGACTGGCCTCCAACTGGACTTGGCTCCATTCACCACGACTCTTTGGGCCCGGCTATCCAGCCAGTTTCTAACCCAACGAAGCGTGCGCCAGTCCAAGTCAAGAGCAGCCAGTTTCTTGAGGAGAATGCTGTGGGAGACGGTGTCAAAAGCCTCGAGGATTATGAGTTGGAAGGAACCTTTTGAGGTCTTGGCCTGCCCTCAGATGGAGTAACTTGACGGTTAGATCACATTGGACTGTGCTTGGTTCAGCTCTCATGTTCAGAGGTGATTTTTTTTCCTTAACCTCATTTGAAATTTAAAATTTCCAACGGTGAGCAGAGAAGCACTCCAGAAGCTCCTTTCCACACCCAGGAAGGGAATAATGCACCCAGCAGTGCTCCTGAGAGAGGTCGGGACACAGGATGGGAGGCACTGTGAGCTGCAGTTCCAGGCACTGATACTGAGCCCTGGTTTTCGGGTCTCCCAGCAGGTGCTGCCAGTGCCTGCAGCCTCCAGAGTCCCCCAGCCCTGTGGGCGGCACGGGGTCTGGTCCTGATCTTTGGGAGCTGCGCTGGCTGCAGAGGGGCTGCCAGAAGCGCTGGGGCTGGTGCTGCCCACCCTCACATCCTGCCCCAGGTGTCTCTTGGTCTCTGGGATCATTGCTGTGACTGAGGGGAGAGGCAGGCCTGGCTGGGGCCTGGCAGTAGTTTTGGGGTGGTGGCCTTGTGGGAACTTGCTGCAGTGCTGTGGCTCCTGTCCACAAGCCTGTCTCTGGGCTGACCCAGCACCACTGCCCCACACACAGCCACAGATCCCAACAGGAGGAAGGAGCCAGACATCTCCAAGACCATCTCCCACCTGGGATTTTGTACTTTGCCTTTGGTTGATGCCACCAAT
Source organism: Aythya marila (assembly GCF_965140915.1). NCBI lineage: Eukaryota > Metazoa > Chordata > Aves > Anseriformes > Anatidae > Aythya > Aythya marila. The sequence continues at coordinate 2,975,394 of NW_028137334.1, read as the reverse complement.
ACTGAGCTTTAAACAGAAAGCATCAAGAAGTGAAAAAGTCCCATTTAATTTATATACAGCTCTTACTTTGCTACAAGAAAGTCCACATTGATACACACTTTTAAACAGGCTTGGACGGGCTTCATCTGACACAATGCATGTTCATTCCTCAATATCAGTGGTAGGAGTGAAAGGATTTGGGGGGGGGGGGGGGGGGGGGGTGAAAAGCAGAAGCACCAACAGTTAAAAATAATGAAATATGAAAACAAGACAAAATATAATAATGGAAAAGAAGGCAACACAAGGTTTGAATGGATACAGAGGGTCACCTTTGGAGAGATATGGGACATTTATGATTCCTGAAAAATGTCCATAAAAGCACTTTCACAATAGCATCCTTTAGTGCTTGCATCCTCATGCTGTAGATGAGGAGGTTCAGTGCTGGGGGAACCACAGAGTAAAGAACTGCCACCACCAGGTCCAGGGTTGGAGAAAAGATAGAAGGGGGCTTCAGGTAGGCAAACACACCAGTGGTGATTAACAAAGAGACCACGACCAAATGAGGGACACATGTGGAAAAGGCTTTGTGCCGTCCCTGCTCAGAGGGCATCCTCTGCACAGTCCTGAAGATCTGAACATAGGAGAAAACAATGAAAACAAAACAACCCAAGAACAGAAAACTACTAAATGTGAGAAGTCCAAGATCCCTATGGTAGGAATGTGAGCAGGAGAGCTTTAGGATCTGAGGGATTTCACAGAAGAACTGGTCCACGGCATTTTCTCCGCAGAGGGGCAGGGAAAATGTATTGGCAGTGTACAGTACGGCATTGAGAAAGCCACTGCCCCATGCAGCTGCTGCCATCTGGGCACAAGCTCTCCTGTCCAGGAGGATCCCATAGTGCAGGGGCTTGCAGATGGCAACGTAGCGGTCATAGGCCATGATGGTAAGAAGGGAATAGTCTGATGACATCATAAAGACAAACAGAAATTCCTGTGCAATGCATCCTGCATAGGAAATGCTCCTGGTGTTCCAGAGGGAATTGGCCATGGCTTTGGGGACAGTGGTGGAGACAGATCCGAGGTCGAGGAGGGCGAGGTTGAAGAGGAAGAAGTACATGGGGGTGTGGAGGTGGTGGTCACAGGCTATGGTGGTGAGAATGAGGCCATTGCCCAGGAGGGCAGCCAGGTAGATGCCCAGGAAGAGCGTGAAGTGCAGGAGCTGCATCTCCCGTATGTCTGCAAATGGCAGGAGGAGGAACTCGGTGATGGAGCTGCTGTTGGACATGTGCTGCCTGTTGGGTATGGAGATCTGTACAGGCAGTAAAAGATAACGACATGTTAGGACAGGTTTCTCTGAGTGAAGCCTATGTCATTTCTTTTAGACCTCCCCTGCCATACTCAAATGTTTTTTGCTTCTCTGCTGAAATCTTTGGTTTAGCTCCATGACATGAGCTTCATTTTTAAGGTTTAGTCTTGAATGAGGAACAGGGTGCTCTGGTGCTGGTCTCGCAAGGGAATCAGTCCTGACCCAGTGCAGGGAGTACATAGGAACATGGCAGGAGGGCAAGGTTTTATTTTCAGATTTTGTCATATGAAATCCCTTCTTACACAAAAAGGAATAGAATCACAGAATGGCTTGGGTTGGAAGAGACCTTACAGATAATCTAGTTCCAGACGCCTTGCCGTGGGCAGGGATGCTACCCACTAGATCACGATGCCCAGGACCTCATCCAACCTGGTCCTGAACACCTCTAGGAACAGGACATTCACAGCCTATCTGGGCAATATGTTTCAGTACCTCACCTCCCTTTGAATGAAAAATCTCCTCCGAATCTCTAATAAAAATCTCCCCTGTTTTAGTTTAAAGCCATTCCACTGATCCTGTCATTATCTGATTGATCAAAAAGTAGATCTCCATGTTTTTTTATAAGACCCCTTTAAGTACGGAAAAGCTGCAGTGAGGTCACCCTGCTCAGCCCCAACTCTCTCAGCCATTCTTCGAAGGGGAGGTGCTCCAGCATGCTGATCGTCTTCATGTCAGCATGTTAACATCTGCATTCTGCTGCTACATAATGTAGTTGGCAGAAAGGAGTTTTAGGGGCAATTTTTAATACACATTCTCTTCCCACTCTTCATGCCCAGTGTTCTCAGAAGTCAGAAATCCTGAGCATTTCTGTTGCACTCACAGTGAATGGCTGTGAGACCTGAGAGGCAAAGGGATTCCCTGTGGCTCAGAGCAGAGTGAGGGAGCTGGCTGGACTTGTCCCCAACTGCCTGAGCTTTTGTAGATGGAGGGCAATCACATTTATGTTACCCTGAAAAGAAGCCAAATGCTGCTGAGACCAGATGAATCCACGGCCAATCTGTCAATGCCCAGCCTTTCTCAAGGTACCTGAACCACCAGCACCACACCTCTAGTCAAGGACACTGATCATTCATTTCACCAACCCAACAGTTGCATGTAGCATCTCTCTGCTTCTTCCCCGGGTTTCACATAACACGGAGATGCTATGGAAAAGATTTGCAGCCTGCAGGACAGCTCACAGATTGAAAGGACACCCAAGGAGATAACCAAATGACCTGGTGATGGTCCTTCATGAAGGGAAAGTCAACTCTCTCCCCAGCCTCACAGACTGCATTGCCCACAACCCCCAGGCAGCTGACCCCCTCTGCAGTTGCAGCACAGGTGGAAATGGGCAAGTGGCTGGAGAGATGCACCTCTGCTCTGCTGGAGCTCTGGCTGCAGAAGACATTATCCATGCCTTGGACTCATGGCTGTGAAGGCAGAGGCTTTTCTGGATGGGAGAGGAGGCAAGGGGGCATGCTCAGAGGAAGGGGTCTGCACTGAATGGAAAAAAAATATGGAGAATTCTGATGAATTCTCTCTCTGACAAGACTTCTTATTAACCTTCCCCTCATTCCCTGATCATATCCCTGATACATGAAGGTTTTCTTTCTGGGAGCTGTTTCCCTGTCTTATTTCTGTTTCTGCTCACAGCCTCATCCAAATCTGTGCACAGTAATCTTTGCCCTTCAGAAACCTGCCAATATGCAAGAGACTGCTTAGCTGCTTGTGCATCTTTGCAGGTGGAAAAGGACCTGTCAGAAAGCCCAGATGGGGTCAGCAAAGTTGATGCTGTTTCCTTCAATATGAAGAGGAGAGGTTGAAGGTACATTTGGGGCAGCTCACAAACATACCGATCATCAAAGTTCCAGTTCAGGAGTCTCAGCAATCTGCTCATATTTACAGCTCCTCTTCGATTTCTTCCTGCTTCCCCTCCCTTCCAGTAGAGTAGGTAACTGAAAAGAGTGCAAAAAATCCCTGTTTTGACCTTGCTTGCTTAGAAAAATTGCTTGGGAAATGCCCTTGATGTACAATGGATCTGTGAGCAGGCTGCCCCAGGCAGCAGCCTCCTGCCAGCAGCAGGACACTGCCCTGCTGGGGGGGCTCCTTCCACCCGCAGCTTCTCCCCGCAGCACCCTGGGCAGCTCCCCGGGCAGGCTGAGTGCTGAGCCTGGCAGGTGGCAGAGGCCCTGCCCCGCCACACAGCCCCTGGGGCACAGCAGGGACCCTGCTCTGCACCACAGCCCTGGACACCCCTGCTTGCACCCCCAGCTTCACAGCCTGCAGCCAGCCTGTGACAAAGGAGCTCTAAGGGCCTCCATGTTGACCCTGCAGGAGGGAACCCCTGCTCTGGAGCATGTCCTTCTCTGTATTAAAGAAATACGCAGTGTCTCCAGACTGTGCTGCTCTAGGACAATGGAGGTCTAGGACACCTCCAGGATATTCCAGTGCATTGCAATGCACTTAAACTTACCATGTTAGGGGTTGCTAGAATTGCTTCTCCAGTGTATTCTCAGCTTTCTAACACTCCACAAAGTCTTAAACATCTCTCCCTTCTCTCCCCTCCCTGTGCCAACCACAGGCAGTGCCCCCAGGCCTGCTGCGCTGTGCACAGGAGCTGCTACTGGGCAGAGCTGTCTCTCTGCAGTGCTGCCCGCTTGCCAGGAGCTCCCCTTGGGCCCAGGAGCCCGGCCCAGCTCAGCAGCAGAGGCCCAGCCCAAGGCCTCCCTTGCTCTGCCCCCCACCAGGCTCCCTGCACATGGCCCTGGGGCTCCAGGGCTCACAGCTCCTTGAAGACAGAAGGGTCTCTCCTGGGGAACACACTTGAAAGCAGACAAAGCAAACACTGACTGGCCCTCTCTAAACACTGTGCTGACTGATTCCTGTAGCAGGAATTGCCCTACCTGTGTGCAGGGCTATGGGACTTGCCAAAGTTCCTCTCTGTTGTTCAACTTATTCATCAGTGAAGTGGATGATGTAACAGAGTGCACCTTCAGCAGCTTTGACACAAAGCTGGGAGGAGTGGCTGGTACCCCAGAGGGCTGTGCTGCCATTCAGAGGGACCCTGACAGGCTGGAGAGATAGGTTGAGAGAAACCCCATGAAGTTCAACAAGGGCAAGTGCAGGGTCCTGTCTCCTTCCTAGGGAGGAAAACCCCCAGCACCAGTACAGGCTGGGAATGACCTGATGGAGAGCAGCTCTGCAGAGAAAGACCTGGGAGTCCTGGGAAACATAAGGCTGAGCACAAGTCAGCAGTGTGCCCTTGTGGCCAAGAAGGCCAACGGGATCCTTGGGTGCATTCCAAAGAGTGTTGCCAGGAGGCCAAGGGAGGTGATCCTCCCCCTCTACTCAGCCTTTACTAGTGCTTGGTGTTATTCCTCGCTAGGAAGGAGACACCACCTTTTCTTTGTGATGTCAAATGCATGAGAATCCTGACAGGGTCAGAAAAGTGGCCATTTAGTTGCAGAATAAGTAATACGGCTGAATTCTCCTGAAACGCTGCTTGTTGCTTAACAGAGTGGCACACTGCCATAGTCATGGTGACAGCCTGGCAGCTTTGTGCCTGCATATTACTGTGAGATCAGCCAAATGGGATGAAGGATTTCTTGCTCGTCACTTCCGTTGAGAGATGGGTTTTGCCTCTCAGCAGAAGCTATCATGGCCACATGTCACCTGGGCAACCTCTGTGAGTGGCATGCAGCCTTGGGGCCCAAACCTGTGCAAAGACTTGCTTCTCTTGCTTTCCAATATCCACTGTCATTCATTCCAAGCCAAGCAACCCAAGGCCTTCACCAGAGCTGGTCATCAGGGAAAAGCACTTCCAGGACTCCTTGCAACAGACTGCAATAATTCTGCTATAGCTTATGTCAATAGTGAGTGCCTGGAGGGTTTTGGACTCTTCTAGAGGTGAATTTGGAGTATGGGAATGCTCTATAGAAATACAAAAGAGCTTTGATATTTTAGCTTGTGCTCGGTGACTTCTGTCCTAGAGCATGGCAGGTTATTGAATGAAAGCCTGCAATATCTGGAGTGAATCCTTGTCCTAGAGCCACTCACACACTGGCTGACACTGACTGGGTTACTGAATATACAGTCTGGTGGGGGACTTCAACTTCCCAGATGTCTGCTGGAAAGACAACACAGCAGAGAGGAAACAGTCTAGGAGGTCTCTGGAGTGGGTGGAAAATAACTTCCTTATGCAGCTGGTCAGTGAGGCAACCAGGGAAGGTGCCCTGCTGGAACTTTTGCTTGTGAACAGAGAAGGACTTGGGAGGGATGTGAAGGTTGGAAGACAAATGTTGGGCATAGCAACCACAAATTAATAGAGCTTTTGAGTCATGGAGAGGTAAGGAGCAGGGATAGCAGTATTGCCTCCCTGTATTTCTGGAGGGTTGAATTTGGCTTGTTAAGGAGACTGATTGGCAGAGTCCCTCGGGAGGCAGTCCAGAAGGGCAAAGGAGTCCAGGAAGGCTGGACACACTTCAAGAACGAAATCCTAAAGGCACAGGAAAAGGTCATCCCCGTGTGCTGAAAGATGAGCCAGCAGAGGAGATCGGCCTGGCTGAACAGAGAGCTTTGGCTGAAGCTCAGTAAGAAAAAGAGAGTTTATAACCTTTGGAAGAAGGAACAGGACACTCAGGAGGATTAACTACAAAGATGTTGTTAGGTTGTGCAGGGAGAAAATTAGATGAGCCAAAGCCCAGCTGGAACTCAGTCTGGCTACTGCCATAAAGGAGAATGAAAAATGATTTTATAAATGCCTTAGCAACAAAAGGAGGACTAAGGAGAATCTCCATCCTTAATAATGTGTGGGGGGAAACACAGTTGAGAAGAGATGATGAAAAGGCAGAGGTGCTTAATGCCTTCTTTGCCTTCTTTAGTAGGAAGTCCAGTTGTTCTCTGGGTGTCCAGCCCCCGAAGCTAGTAGACAGGGTTGAGGAGCAGAATGAAGCCCTCCTAATCCAAGGGGAGATGTTTAGCGACTTGCTACTCCACTTACACGTACACAATGGGGCCAGATGGGATCCACCCAAGCATATTGAAAGAGATGGCAGAAGTACTTACCAAGTAACTTTCCAACATTTATCAGCAGTCCTGGCTGTCAGGGAAGGTCCCAGTCAACTCTCCCCTAGAAAATGTGATGCCCATCTACAGGAAAGGCCAGAAGAAAGACTCAGGGAACTACAGGCCTGACCGTCTGACTTTGGTGCCAGGGAAGGATATGATGCAGATTATCCTGACTGCCATCATGCAGCACATACAGGATAACCAGGTGATCAGTCAGCCTGGATTTATGAAAGGCAGATCCTGCTTGATGAACCTGTTCTCCTATGAAAAGGTGATGCACTTAGTGGATGAGAGAAAGGCTGTGGATGTTGTCTGCCTAAGGTTTAGTAAAGGTTTCAACTCTGTTTCGCAGAGTTAAATCCAATTGGCAGCAGGTCACAAGTGGAGTCCCCCAGGGCACAGTACTGGGGCCAGCAACAGGACAAGATGAAATGGCCTGAAGTTGCACCAGGGGAGGTTTAGGTTGAATATTGGGGAAAATGTCATCCCTGAAAGGGTTGTGATGCACTGGAACAGGCTGCCCAGGGATATGGTGGAGTGGTCATCCCTGGAGGTATTCCCAAGTCATGTAGATGCGGTGCTTAGGGACATGGTTTAGTGGCAGACATGGCAGTGTTAGGTTAACAGTTGGACTTGATGATCTGAGAGGTCTTTTCCAATCTGCATGGCTCTATGGTCCTATGCTTCTATGAGTCTAATATAAGTCACAGTTATTGGAAGGCAGCCACTTCAGTCTGGGAACTCGAGACTATGGCCTGGATAATACCATAGGTTCTGCAAGGGATTCCTGTGGCAATGCACCATGCATCCTAGCACACCCATCCACATACTGTATTCCTGGAGATAGCTATGCTTGAAATGGCCATTGAGACCCCCGAGAAATTTGTGTTGGGTCATGTGTGATAAACTCGGGTGGAAAGACTCAAGAGCAGGTAAATTTGAGTGGCTGTGGCACAGCCCAGCAGCTACCGCAGTCTGGGGAATATGTCCCCTTCCAACTAGGGAAATTATAAGGCATTAATATGAACAGACCTATCAGGTCAGTCAGCATAGTAAGGGGAAGTAATAGTTATTGTGCTGTAGGTGCAGCAGGTGATACACCTTGGATTTGGGCTCAGAAGACTCAAGGACATCTAATGCAGTTCATCCATGAACTAAGACAAACACTGTGAGCAGAGTGACGTACACTTCAAGCAGAGGAGGTGGACGACCAGCATGGCTGAGCAAGGACCTGCTGCTTAAACTGAAGGAAAAATAGGAAAATGTACAGGGAGTGGAAGCAGGGTTGTATAGCCTGTGAGGAACACAGGGGTGTCATCCAGAGGTGTAGAGACGGGATCAGGAACGCCAAGGCGCAGATGGAGCTGAACTTGACAAGGGACATGAAGAATAACAAGAAGGGGTTCCACGGATACATAGGCAGGAGGAGACAGCCCAAGGAGAGTGTTCCCTCTCTGATAAACAAGATGGGAGAACTGGCTTCCTCAGACATGGAAAAAGCTCAAGTACTCAGTAAGTGCTTTGCCTCAGTCTTCACTCATGGTCAAGTTTCCTGTGTCTGTCAGGACCCTGAACCTTGAGGAGAGGGTCAGATGAATGGATTCTGTCCCACTGTGAAAGTGGAACAAGTCCGGGACTGCCTAATGAAATTGGATGTGTACAAGTCCATGGGGCCATAGGGTATACATCCCAGGGTGCGGAGAGAGGTGGCTGATGTGGTTGCTGAGATGCTCTCCATCATATCTGATAAATCATGGCTGTCAGGTGAAGCCTCCAGTGAGTGGAAAAAGGGAAACATGACTCCCATTTTTAAGAAACGGAGAACAGAAGAACAAAAGCTGGGGAACTATAGGCCGGTGATCCTCACCTCTGTGCCTGATATGATCACGGAGCAGTCCCTCCTGGAACACATCTTAAGGCATGCATGAGATAAAGAGGTGTTTCGAGACAGCCAGCATGGCTTTACCAAAGGCAGATCTTGCCTAACCAATCTGCTGGCCTTCTATGATGGAGTGATGGCATTGGTGGACAAAGGAAGGGCAATGGATATCATCTGCCTGGACTTGAGCAAAGCCTTAGATATGGTGCCTCACCACAGTCGTCTCTCTAAATTGGAGAGGAATGGATTGGAAGGATGGACTGTTAGGTGGATCTAGAATTGGCTGGTCGCAGCCAAAGGATTGTGGTCAACAGTTCTTTGTCTGGGTTGAGGCCAGTCACAAGTGGTGTCCCTCAGGGGTCGGTCTTGGGACTGGTGCTCTTCAACATCTTTATCAATGATGGAATGATGTGCATCGATGATGGAATGGAGTGCATCCTCTGCAAGTTTGCAGATGTCACCAAACTGAGCAGTGCACTCAATACAGTAGAGGGAAGGGATGCCATCCAGAGGGACCTGAACAGGCTGGAGTACTGGGCCCAAGAGAACCTAATGAGGTTTAACAAGACCAAGTGCAAGACATTGCTCTTGGCTTGGGCAATCCTGGGTATTTATATAGACTGGGTAAAGAAGAACTTGAGAGCAGCTCTGTGGAGAAGGACCTGGAGGTCCTGCTGCACGGGAAGCTGCACATGAGCCAGCAGTGCGCGCTTGCAGCCCAGAAGGTCAACTATGTCCTGAGCTGCATTAAAAAGGAGTGGCCAGGAGGGAGAGGGAGGTGTCTGTCCCATTCTACTCTGCTCTTGTGAGACCCCACCTGGAATACTGAGTACAGGACTGAAGCCCCCAGGTTTTAAAGTAAGACAGGGGAGGTTTAGACTAGAAATTAGGAGATCTTTTTTCACTCAGAGGGTGGTGAGGCACTGGAACATGTTTTCCAGAGAGGTTGTGGATGACCCATCCCTGGAGGCATTCAAGGCCAGCTGGATGTGGCTCTGGGCAGCCTGCACTAGTGGTTGGCAACCTTGCCCAGAGCGGGGGGGGTGAAACTAGGTGATCTTTAAGATCCTTTTCAACCCAGGCCATTCCATGATTCTATGATTCTCTATCTTTCCTCCCAGAGACAGATCCCAACGAGGCACCAAGCTCCCAGGGAAACCTGGCCCTAGACGGTCCCCCATAGCAAGGATGCATGCCTAGAGAAGCCCTAGGGATAAGGGCATCCCTAGCATCAGGACGCAGGAGTCCTGGCTGCCACATTGTCCCCTGAGCTCAGAGGAACAATCAGGAAGGGCTCTTGCAGCAGCCAACAGCCTTCTCCAGCCTCCCCCCAAAGCCCAGAAATTGCAGCTTTGGACAGCTGACAGCTCTTGAGACACATCTTGGAAAGCGGGTCCTGACACCCTCACCTTTGGAGGAGAGCTGCAGGAGCACCTGGAGCATGGAAGTTAGGCCAAAAGTGATGGTCACCCTCCAGCAGCCCTCCATCTCATTTACTGCTGGCCCTCAGCTCAGGACAAGGGATGCCCGCCCTGGCTCCTCAACCACAACTCCTCTGCAAGGTGCCCCTGCTCCTCTGCCCGTCAGTGAGGGTCGCCCAGTGCAAGCTTGCTGCCTGCTGACCCCACTCCTGGCCACAGAAAGACAGCGCTGGGGAGCACCCAAGCAGTGCCCAGCAGGGACCAGGCCTTGCAGGGAAGTGCCGGCACTGCCGCTGTTCCAGTGCTTATATCCTGGTGATGCAGTGCACCCCCTGTGACATCAGCACATGACATCTGAAGGCCTGTGAGGTCAGCAGCATGGAGATGGCACAGCTCAGGAGAGGCATGAGAGATTTCCCTTCTTGTCCTGAGAAACAGTCACCTCCCTTCTGCCCAGTTCTTTTCAGGATCAGGAACAGATCAGGGACATCTCCAAATGGCGGCAAAGGCCATGGAATAAAGGAAGTGGAGCCCTGGAGATACCACTACGGTCCCCTTATACCAACATGCTTCTGCTGTTGGGAGCCCTCCCACGATGGTTGGGTTTGACGCTTTTCCTGGGGCTTGGATTTTTCAAAAGATGAGAGCAAAGGCACCTGGGGTGGAACAGCCCCTCGGAGTGACTGAACTCTGCACTGCATATAATTCACTTCTGAAAGAAGGATGGGTTTTACAGAGTGAATTGGAGTACATGCCAGGGCCTCAGCACCATCCCCCAGTCTGCCATGCAGGAGGCAGAGGTGGTACACGAGGGAAGGGCAGACGTACCCTCAACATGTCATGATGAGAGAGAGGAGTAGGACAGCGCTGCAGACAAAAAGGGGAGTGGGGAGAATGGTCTAGGACGGATGCCTTGCTCTCCTGTAGGCTGCCACAGCCTCCCCATGGCCCATGGCGTTGGGCCTTCAGAGGAGGTGGAGACCACAGAAGAGGCTGAGGTGGAGGGGCAGCCTGCCCCTTGCAGCTGGGCTGCCAGATCTGCCTGCAGGAGACCACTTGTGTCTGTGTCCACAATGGAGGAGGAACCCATCCTGATTTAGGATCTAAACTCTCTCATTTCAGGAGACCTGTGGCATGCTGAAGGCAGGACTACAACCCCTGACTGTACTGCACACAGATGTACAAAGAAATGGATTTCTCCCAAAAAGGAGAAATGAGCCTACTGTCAAGAAGTGTGTGTGCCCAGGGGAGGGATGAAAGCCCAGGGATCCCTTCAGGCTGTTTGCCAGCAGGTTCCCCTGCAGCCCCAGGGCCATGTGCAGGGAGCCTGGTGGGGGGCAGAGCAAGGGAGGCCTTGGGCTGGGCCTCTGCTGCTGAGCTGGGCCGGGCTCCTGGGCCCAAGGGGAGCTCGTGGCAAGCGGGCAGCGCTGCAGAGAGACAGCTCTGCCCAGGAGCAGCTCCTGTGCACAGTGCAGCAGGGCTGGGGGCACTGCCTGCGGCTGGCACTGAGAGGGGAGGGAAGGGAGAGAGAGGTTACTGGCTGTGTGAAATATGAGAATATTGAGAGCTCAGAGGAGGAGAAATCTTCTTGGCACATAACAGGGTAAGTCTCTTTCTACTGTGCAATGCACAGAGGTATCAGGGAGGTTTCCCAGACCCAGAACTTCCTATAGAAGTTCAGGCAGGATGCACTCGGTGGTTCTTCAATGTGGAGAAGCAGAAGCTCCAGAGCAGGTGTTTCTTAGTTGCAGGGTCAGCGTGAAGGCTGTAAGGGGTCCATCGTCATGGGCCAGCTGCAGGCTGTGAAGCCAGGGGTGCAGGCAGGGTTGTCCAGGGCTGTGGTGCAGAGCAGGGTCCCTGCTGTGCCCCAGGGGCTGTGTGCTGGGGCAGGACTTCTGCTGCCTGCCAGGCTCAGCACTCAGCCTGCCCGGGGAGCTGCCCAGGGCGCTGCGGGGAGAAGCTGCGGGTGGAAGGAGCCCCCCCGGCAGGGCAGTGTCCTGCTGCTGGTGGGAGGCTGCTCCCTTCGGCAGGCTGCTCACAGCACACCAAGGAGACTTCCAAGAGGGTGTTACTAAGAATCATAGAATCATAGAATATCCTGAGTTGGAAGGGACCCTTAAGGATCATCAAGTCCAACTCTTGACACCGCACAGGTCTACCCAAAAGTTCAGACCATGTGACTAAGTGCACAGTCCAATCTCTTCTTAAATTCAGACAGGCTCGGTGCAGTGACCACTTCCCTGGGGAGCCTGTTCCAGTGTGCAACCACCCTCTCTGTGAAGAACCCCCTCCTGACGTCCAGCCTAAATTTCCCCTGCCTCAGCTTAACCCCGGTCCCGCGGGTCCTGTCACTAGTGTTAATGGAGAAAAGGTCTCCTGCCTCTCGACACCCCCTTACAAGGAAGTTGTAGACTGTGATGAGGTCTCCCCTCAGCCTCCTCTTCTCCAGGCTGAACAGGCCCAGTGACCTCACAGGCAAGGGATGACAGCTTTCAGATGAGGACACTGTAAAGTCGGTGGTTTTTGTTGCCTCCAAAGGGAAAATGAAATGACACTGTCAGGTGTAAATACAGCACTAAGATCCTCATCAGGAGAAATCAGTACATCTGCCAGATACCTCATAATGGTATATTACGCACTGCGCAGCCTAAAGACCTCACAAGTATCACCTTTGCTAGACACATCTGGGTTTGTCTGACCTGTTCTTGTGCACCTGCAAGCAGGGAGATGCTTTTGATCACTCCCCTGCTGCCAGGGGGTGTCTGCAGGGCAAAGCTGTGTGAACGGGGGCTGGGCTGGGGTCTGTGAGTGATGACAAGAAGGAGACGTGGGAAGCAGCTACTGGAAGGGACAGCTGCGGGCAGCAGAGACACTGGCAGAGAAGGTGAGGGATCTTGTGACAGAAATGCTTTGGTGGGTGGACTGTGGCTGCTCCCTGTCTGTCCCTCCCATGTGAATGCTGTCCTCTGAGTAAGCCCCCTCGTTCTCCTCTCCCCTCAGCTTTCTCCGTTTGTGTGCACTGCTCCTGTTCTTGCTGTGGCACTCTTTGGCAGTAACAGTGCTGATGGGGGATGTTAAGCTCCAGTTCTGGCACTGCCACTGCCCTGGAAGTGTTTTACTTGGACACAGGTGCCCAAATGCCCATTGAACTTTTCAAGTTCTGTGCAATGCAATCCTTTCAGTTTGAGCAATGAGGTCACACTCCTGAGGACACGTCAGCTTGAGGTTATCCCTGGAAAGCTACAACAGGCCCCAAGAAGGGCACTGCTTCTTTGTGCCCTTTTGCATTTCTCAGAGCCCTTATTTCAGCCACATGAATCAGGAGTCTCGTCTTGTCCCTGTCCTCCTTCTCCCCATACCTGGGCAGTGAAAGAGAGGAGCTGTGCATTCACACTCAGCACAGTCTGGGCTCTTTTTCAGAGCAACCTGTGGGGGCAGTCACCCTCCAGCTGAGCATTTTACCTCCAAGCACTGGCTTGTGTTGACACTGAGAACAACGGAAAAAGAATTTTACCATTTCCCAGAAGCTACAGGGGAATCTAAATCCTAAAAAGGTACAGAAGCAGACACTTCTGTTGCACCTTGTCTTCAGGAGAGAGGAGTGTGAAGTTTCACTTTCATCTAAAGGAGAAAGGGTACTTCCAAGCTTTTAAAATTTCATTACCTATGCAGTACCTGAGTAAAGGGTGTGATAAAGGGAAATTGATGTGAAGACAGAGTCTACCTTGTCAAAACAAAGGGGTATGCAATGACTAGGCCAGTTGTGGCTTCGTGAGCCTGTTTCTGGTTCTGATATCATCTGTGAAGGAGGGTAAACTAGGATGAGATGAATCAGTCTTTCTTCTCATACACAGGCTGATGGCCAATATGCCATCATCTCTCATGGTAGTAAATAGGGAAAACCCTCAATGGACCTAATGTCACTCATGCAATGCAGGGACCCAACCACTGAAAACGTCTCCCTTCTCATATAGGAAGCCCCATGAGTCCAGTGTGAACAGGAATGAGTCCTCTGAAGTCTGTCTTAATATCTCCTTCCGTTTTCTTCTTGGACAGGTCACCATTCCGTGAAGGATCAGATGTCCAACAGCAGCTCCATCACCGAGTTCCTCCTCACGGCATTCGCAGACACTCGGGAGCTGCAGATCCTGCACTTCGGGCTCTTCCTGGACATCTACCTGGCTGCCCTCCTGGGCAACGGCCTCATCCTCACCACCGTAGCCTGCGACCACCACCTCCACACGCCCATGTACTTCTTCCTCCTCAACCTTGCCCTCCTCGACCTGGGCTGCATCTCTACCACTGTCCCCAAAGCCATGGCCAATTCCATCTGGGACACCAGTGACATTTCCTATGCAGGATGTGCTGCACAGGTCTTTTTCTTCTTTTTTTTTTCTTTTCAGCAGAGTATCCTCTTCTCACTGTCAAGGCCTACGACCGCTACATTGCCATCTGCAAGCCCCTGCACTATGGGACCCTCCTGGACAGGAGAGCTTGTGCCCAGATGGCAGCATCTGCCTGGGGCAGTGGCTTTCTCAATGCTGTCCTGCACACTACCAGTACATTTTCCCTGTCCCTCTGCCATGGCAATGGGGACCAGTTCTTCTGTGAAATCCCCTCGATTCTCAAGCTCTCCTGCTCAAATTCCTACCTCAGGGAAGTTGCACGCCTCATATTGAGTGGTTTTCTGGTTTTGGGGTGTTTTGTTTTCATTGTGCTCTCCTATGTGCAGATCTTCAGGGCTGTGCTGAGGTTCCCCTCTCAGCTGGGAAGGCACAAAGCTTTTTCCACACGTCTCCCTCACCTGGTCGTGGTCTCCCTGTTTATCAGCACAGGAATTTTTTCCTACCTGAAGCCCCCCTCCCTGTCCTCCCCATCCTTGAATGTAGTGGTGGCAGTTCTGTATTCGCTGATACCTCCAGCAATGAACCCCCTCATCTACAGCATGAGGAACCAGGAGCTGAAGGATGCCCTGAGGAAAGTGATTTCATGGACATTTTTCAGAAGTGATAAACTTTTCCTCTCTCTCCACAAATGACTCACAGTCTGTCCCATGACAGACCTGTTTGTTTTTAGTTGCTATTACTGTTTTTTTTTTATGCATATAATATGTATGATTTATTAATATACACGAATACATTTTTTTTTCTGTTGCTTTTGTTATAAGTGGTTACCCTGTTCCTTCACAACTGCTTGGATTCCTTCCACTTCTGCTGAGGCATCAACCTGCTCTCTTTCTCCTGGAGCCCACATAAAGTATGTATCTGGGTGTGAGCTGGCTCTCTCATAGCCTCTGTGTGATATCTCTGCATCTGAGGTAAAGGAGGTGTCTGCAGTCTCTGTGGAGGCAATGGGGATGCAGCAGGCACAGGCAAGGGAGACTGAGGGGGGATTCAGGTCATCCTCAGGTGTATCTGAACATACCTAGTGCCTTTGGAAATGCTCCATAATCCTTCCAAGCATCCTGCATATCTAAAGACCCCTGGGGAAGGAGTTTTGGCAGCACTCATTCCCATCCATCATGATGTGGTGGTTTTACCATGCTGGGCAGCTGAACTCTACCTCACCCGCTCTCTCACTCCCACTCCTTAGAAGTGGAGGGAAAGAAGTAAAGGAAAGAACAACTCACAGGTTGAGATATGGATAATTTAATTAAAGGGAAAAATAATTATTAAGAAAATATTAATTTAACAATTTAACTAAAGGGAAAATGGGGGAAGGGGAAAAGGGAGGGGAAAAGGGAAAAGAAAAGAAAACAAAACAAGTAAAGTCTGGGTGGAAGTGCAGAGGAAAGAAATTACTCTCTGCTTCCCACAAATGAGTGATGTTTGACCATGTCCTTGAAGCAGGGCCTCAATGCCCATAGCAGTTGTTTGGGAGGACAGACATTTTCCCAATGAGAGCCCACCCCTCCCCTCTGGTTCCTTTTTCCACCTTTTATTGCTGAGTGTGACATCACATGGTATGGAATATCCCTTTGGTTGGTTTAGGTCAGCTGTCCTGGTGATGTTCGTTTCTCACTTTTTTTCTCACACCCCTAGCCTGCTGGCTCTGTGAGGGTTAGAGAAAGTCCTGATGCTGTACCAGCACTGCTCAGCAGCAGACACAACACTGGTGTGATACCAGTGCTGTTCTAGCTACAAGTGCAGAGCACAGCACTGTATAGGCTGCTGCAGGGAAAGTTAACATCCCAGCCAGACCCAGTACACTGCATCTTTTTTCCACCCTGACCAGCAAGACCAGAACCAGGAGTCAACCCGGAGCACTCAAGAGATCAGAGGAGGGATGGGGACTGAAGGGGTGTTCTGGGATGGAAACTGCCTTAATGAGGCAAGCATGACCCAGGACCCATGCTGTTCCTCAGTCCCTGTCCTTAGTACATGTCCTTGAGACAGTCTCCTCACCCTGAGTGCTTGCCAGTACCCCAGACATAACCCTTGGGCAAAGCTGGAGGTGCTGGGGTGAATCTGGAGGGCCATGGTCCAGTTGTGACCATGGGCAGGACAAGCCCTCTTCTGGGTCCTCTGCAGGGCTAGCAGCCTCCATGAACCCCACGGGAGGAGGGAGCAGGCAGAGGAGGTCCTGGGGCCCTGCCCACCATCCCCATACCCAAGGGGCTCTCAAGCAGCGTACCTCAAGGCAGAGATGATAGAATCACAGAATCATAGAACAGCTTGGGTTGGAAGAGACCTTAAAGATCATCTAGTTCCAACCCTCCTGCCATGGGCAGGGATGCCAACAACTAGATCAGGTTGCCCAGAGCCTCGTCAAACCTGGCCTTCAACACGTCCAGGGATAGGGCATCCACAGCTTCTCTGAGCAACCTGTTCCAGTGCCTCACCACCCTCTGAGTGAAGCATTTCCTCCTAATTTCTAATCTAAATCTCCTCTCTTTTCCTTTAAAAACCTTACCCCTTGTCCTGCCATTATCTTTTGCTTATGCAGCCCAGGATGCAGTTGGCCTTGTGGGCTGCAAGCACACACACTGCTGGCTTACGTTGAGATTTTTATCCACTGGAACTCCCAAGTCTTTCTCTGCAGGACTGCTCTCAATGAGTTCTTCACCCAGTCTGTCCTCATGTCTGGGATTGCCTGAACCAGGTGCAGCACCTTGCACTTAGTCTTGTTGAAGCTCATTAGGTTCACATGGGCCCACTTGTCTAGCTTGTCCAGGTCCCTTGGATGGCATCCCTTCCTTCTGGTGTATCGCTGCACCACTCAGCTTAGTGTCATCTGCAAACTTGCTGAGGGTGCACTCGATCCCACTGTCTGTGTCATTGATATTAATACTAAACAACACCAGTCCCAAGACAGACCCTTGAGGAACACCACTCGCCACTGGCCTCCACCTAGGCATGGAGCCATTGACCAACACTTCTGAGCACAGCCTTCAAGCCAATTCATTACCCACTGAATGCTCCACCCTTCAAACCCACCGCTCGCCAACTTGCAGATCAGGATGTCATGAAGGACTCTGTCAAAGGCCTCACAGAAGTCCAGCTAGGTGCCATCTTCCCTTGTCAGCTGATGCAATCACTCCATTATAGAAGGCCACCAGATTGGTCAGACATGATTTGTTCTGCTTCTTGTAGCAGGAAAAAAGGAGAAACTGCCCAGGAAAATTACCACCAGGCCCAGCCCCTCATGCCAGTAGTTCCCAGCACAAGCCTTCCACCACAGTTTGGGGATGGCTGATCACTGAAACGTGAGCACCTCCATCCTCCTGCTGGGCTCAGGGCCTGTACTGGGGGAACAGCCAGCCCAGCCTGGTCCAGAGCCCAGAGCCCAGCAGACCCCAAGACAGGGCTGTCTGTGAACCCCTGTGAGGGACATGCTGGGGCTGGGGCAGGGCTGGATGAAGGGGGGAGGCTGCTAAAGCAGAAGGGCAGTGGGGGCCGGGGCAGTGAGGGCTGGCAGGGGGCTGTGCTGGGGGAACATTTCCTTACCCCTGCATGCATGCTGCCTGATTCAGTGACTGCAGAGAGGTCCCAGAGAGCCACAGGAGGGGCAGTGGGGTTTGGTTGTCCTGCAGAGGGGAACGCACATAAAGCAATAACAGTACAGGAAGCTTCCACTGTGCCAGGACTCCCAAATTACTCCCAAACTCAATGCCCAGCTTTGGTGTGTTAACCTTGGCTGTCTCCCAGGTGCCCACCATGCTGCTCTCTCAACACCCCTCCTCAGCAGGATACAGGGAGAAAATACAAAGAAACAACTCATGGGCTGAGGTAAGGACCAAGGCTCACAACTACTGTCGCAGACAGGACAGACTTGGGGAAGATTAACATCATTTATTGCCAGCACATAGCAGCACAGAGCAGTGACAACTAAAAGACAACTAGAAGCAACTTTACCACCACCCCACTTCTTCTACCTCCTCCCACCAAGAGGTGCAGGGTGATAAGGAATGGGGGCATCAGTCCATGATGCTTCATCTCCGCTGCTCCCTCCAAGTTTCTCTCTTCCCCTTCTCCCCCTTTCAAGTGCGGGGTTACTCTCCCCCCCTTCAAGTGAGGGGTCACTCCCATGGGATGCCATCCTTCCCAAACTGATCCTACATGACCTCCCCACAGACAGCAGTTCTACAAGATGTTCTTCAGCATGGATCTGTACCAAGTTGGGGAAAGTCCTTGTTCTGGTTTCAGTTAGGACAGAGTTAATTATCTTCCTAGTAGCTGGTAGAATGCTATGTTTTGGCTTAGGATGAGAAGAGTGCTGATAACACCCCGATGTTTTAATTGTTGCAGAGCAGTGCTTACAACAAGCCAAGGGCATCTCAGCTTCTTGCTCTGTCCTGCCAACAGGCAGGCTGTGGGTGCAGCAAGAGCTGGGAGGGGACAGACCCAGGACAGGTGACCCAAACTAGCCAAAGGGGTATTCCATACCATCTGACGTCATGCTAAACAATATATATGGGTGGCTAACCGGGGGAGGAGGGGCGGACTGCTTGGGGTTAGGCTGGGCATTGGTCAGCGGGTGGTGAGCAATTGCATTGTGCATCACTTGTTTATTAGTAGTATTGTGCATCACATTATTAGTAGTAGTACTATTATCTTCATTATTGTTATTATTATTGTTGTTGTTATTATTATTTTCCTGTCTTAATAAACTGTCTTTATCTCAACTCACGGGCTTTACTTTCCCGTTTCTCTCCCCCATCCCAGAGAGGGAGGGGGGAGGGTGAGCGAACGGCTGTGTGGTGTTTAGCTGGTTAAACCACGAGTTAAACCAGACCCAGTACACACTGCTCCAGACTGTTAGTAATGCTCAATGTGAGGAATGTTTTAACAATTCGTGTCCATAAAGAACAATTCTGTTTGAATCCTGTCTGCCTCTGGGCCCTGCACTGGCAATTTAATTCTTGAACCACAGATGCAGTGTGTCCCAGTCTCCCCCTCATTCTAGTCAATTTATCACTTCTTAAATTTATGAACCTGTTGGCTTTTGTTATTCCGGACTTCTATTTCTAACACTGCTATAGATGTGTCTGTGAATGGCTGGGGAAGAATGTTTTAATTACTCGTGTGTCTGGGAGTTTCAGAACAACTGATAACAACTAGTGACTGTTATGGGATACTATGTGGATCTTTGGTATCTGGTTAGGGGGGGCCGAGAGATAAAGAGGAAGGAGAAAGAAGCTGAAGGGCGGCTGGGAGACAAGACTTGAAGAAGATGTTCCGTAAACTTGGTATGGTGCTCAGTAAGTACAAAGGTGGAGAGGAAGACTACGAGCCTTCAGCATGAAAGACCCCTAGAGACCCCCAGAAGAGACCCCAGAGGAGACTGCGCATGCTCCAGTAGGAGGGACTGCACCCCGGAAGCTAATTATAATAATCTATTTTTTTTAGAAGTAGTAATGAATATGTATTAGTCTAGGAGCATAAAAATCAGCTGCTTGATGTAACTGGTGTGCGTCCTGGTGGAGCGGAGACTCCCGGTGCACCCAGCGCTGTTTGCTTACCTCTATTCCTTTATATCCTTTAATAAATCCTATTTTTTTATTTAATCCTAATTTGAATCCTGAGCCATTGATAACAATTTGGGGGCTCGTCCGGGATGGCTATAGTTCCTGAATTCTGATTTAATCTAGGAGAGGCGCCCCACCATTTGGTGGCTCCTGTTTGAGTCAGATCGGGACTAATGCCATCCTGAACCTGAATAAAGGTAAGCAAAGAATTTGATTTTTTTTTGAGCTCCCTTGCCGGCTGTGTTTTTGTGCCCGTAATTCTGCGCGCGAAGATCCGGATGAAGACGACAGGGTCGTTTGGATACCGTTCGGTTGGATTCCGGTGTCCGGGATCGAACCGGACGAAGACGACAGTCGTTTGGATACCGTCTGGTTCGATCCCAGACGAAGACGCTTGTGGATACCGTCCAGTTGGACTCTGGACGAAGACGACTGATTCGTAAGATACCGTCCGGTTGGGTAAAGGTACGGTTGCCCGTGTTTGTGTGTGAGAGTGTAACTGAGGCTTCTAAAGTCTGCGTAGAAGTCTTTTTGTTTTCTCACTGGTTCTAATCTCCTGTCGGGGGGGCTGGACTGGTGAATGGAGTGATACGTGGGTGGGTGATAGGTCCTAAACCCCCTGCAAGACACTCTCACTGGGGGCAACCAAGGGCTGTGGGAATTGCCACTAGTAAAATTCCCGGATGGGTCATCTTGGGGAAGATCCTGTTTTATTAAGCAGATGCCAAGGAAGAGTGCTTACAAACAGGTAGTCAAATAATGTCCACAGTAAACAGAGCAGTTTCACACCTCAGGAGATGTGGGATGAACAAATGATTTTTTCTAAGAAAGTAGTGATTGGAAATGACACTGAAGGTAATTGTAAAGTAATGAGAAAGTACCAATTGTAAAGTAATGAGTAAATACCACTCAGGCCTGCAATGGAAAACAAACAATGTCATTTGTGGAGAAAAGTGAAAAATGTATCCATCTTAAGAAAAATCCATGTAATCACTTTCCTGATAGCACGCTTGAGCTCCTCGTTTCGCATGCTGTAGATGAGAGGATTGAATATTGGCGGCATGACTGAATAGAGAACTGCCACCACCAGATCCAGTGATGGGGAGGATATGGACGGGGGCTTCAGGTAGGCAAAAAAGCCAGTGCTGAGAAACAGGGAGACCACAAAGAGGTGGGGGAGGCACGTGGAAAAGGCTTTGTGCCGTCCCTGCTCAGAAGGCATCCTCAGCACAGCCCTGAAGATCTGCACATAGGAGAGCACAATGAAAACAAAACAGACAAATGCTAAACAGAAACAAGCCAGTAGAAGCCAAACTTCCCTGAGGTAGGAGTCTGTGCAGGAGAGCTTGGGGACCTGGGGGATTTCACAGAAGAACTGGTCCAGGGTATATCCTCCACAGAGGGGCAGTGAAAATGAATTGGCAGTGTGCAGCAGAGCATAGAGAACCCCACTGCCCCAGGCAGCCGCTGCCATCTGGGTACAAGCTCTGCTGCCCAGGAGGCTCCCATAGTGCAGGGGCTTGCAGATGGCAATGTAGCGGTCATAGGACATGACAGTGAGAAGAGAATACTCTGCTAAAAACAAACAAAAGAAGAAAAAGACCTGTGCAACACATCCTGCATAGGAAATGGCCCTGGTGTCCCAGAGGAAATTGGCCATGGCTTTGGGGACAGTGGTGGAGATGCAGCCGATGTCGAGGAGGGCGAGGTTGAGGAGGAAGAAGTACATGGGCATGTGGAGGCGCTGGTCGCAGGCTACGGCGGTGAGGATGAGGCCATTGCTCAGGAGGGCAGCCAGGTAGATGCCCAGGAAGAGCGCGAAGTACAGGAGCTGCAACTCCCGTGTGTCTGCGAATGCCGTGAGGAGGAACTCGGTGATGGAGCTGCTGTTGGACATTTGATTCCTCTGGGCACGAAGACCTGTCTGAGGAGGAAAATACAGCAAAATGCTAGTCTAGACTGTGTGAGAAAAATGTACCCCACTTCTTAAAACTCAAAATTGATGCTTCCCTTTCAGGAAGACCTCTGCAGGTGTCTTGCTAGAGTCTTGCTTGGTGGTGCCAGAGAGTGCTACTGGGAGCAGCCAACTATGGAAACCCTTTGTATTTCGGTTGCACTCCAGGTGAAATCTTGTGGGTCCTGCGAGGCAACAACTCTGTCCTTTAGATCAGAGCTGGGGAAGTAATCTGGGTATGGAGAGGTGTCTGAGGAGGAAAAAAACAGGAAAACATTAAGACAGAACTCTGTGATCCACTCTACTCCATTTCTTGCAGAAACCTCACAGACTGCCTCTCCCCTTTCAGGAAGGCCTTTGCAGGTCCCTTTCATGAGCTGTGATTGGTACTGGTTGACAGTGCCATCAGGATCAGAGGGGCTCTGAAGGAGGGAGTCCTGCCCTACAGAGTTAGGTAGATGACAACATGGGCTTTTCTCAGGTAGAATACATTTGAGCTATCAAAGAATTTTTCAGGCTGACTGTAGCTCAGGGCAGAGTGGGGGCACCTGGTATATCCAGCAGTCCTTGTCTCAACTGCTCTGTACAGGCATCTCTGGAGGATGGTCACACTCAGGTGTTCCCCTGAAAACAACCTGGATGCTGCTGAGAGCAGAGGAATCCAGGTTCAAAGGGCAGACCTACAAACCCCTCACCCATCTCATTGTACCTGAGGAGGATCTCAGCTCTATGGTCTTCACCACGGACATGGAGGGACCACAGCAGCTGCCTGCATTCAGCCATGCAACAGCATTTGTATGGCCTTAGGACTGACGTGTCTTCTCCATGGGGCTGCTAGATAACACAGAGCTGCTAGGGCAGAGCTGTGCCCTTGAGCATGGCAGCCTGCAGCCCGGCAGAAGCCCCATATAAAGAGTCAAATGTCCTTAGATGTGGTGTCCTGAAGGAAGAGTGAGCTCCTTCCTAGCCCAACACACCTTAGAGGCTCAAAAGTTAGGAGGGAACATGGATGCTTTTTCTTCGTGCATATACCTGAGCAATAGGAACAACATCGTCACTGTTTGAGCTGCATATGAATTATGATCCCTAATGCAGCTCAAACAGTGACAATGTTGTTCCTATCACTCACAAACACGTGCTTTCTCAGAAGCAGCTTCATTCTCCTCTCTGGCTGGAGCTCTGGTTTGTGCTGGCTGAGCGCTGTTTGGAGCAGCGGCCTATGCCCATGAGCTCTCAAGGACTCTCCCTTACCCATCCTTTACCCCCCCTCTCCCCATTCTCACCTGCTCTGTACAGCAGTGTGTTCCTGGGAAAGGAATTGAACGTTCTGGGAAGGGAACATTCTGAAACACATATTTTTGTTCAGATGTAGTGCACCTATAATAAGGAAAGGCCGTTCAACATCCTCCAGCAGGATAACCTCAGGGACACTGCTGGATTACCTTTAACCAGAGTGACATGAACAGAGTCAGCTCATTTCCCAGCACTACGCACTGCAGTGCCCTGAGACATTTTGGCTAGAACAGCTTGGGTGCTTTGCTCCCAGTGAGACATCTCCAGAGCAGGACTCACTATTCTGGTGTTAGAGCTCTGGCTTTAATCCCACTGTCCAGAGTCTGAGGAGAATAGTAAGGGCAGGATGAATGGGAGGGGAAACACAAAGAAATGCCCCAGTGTTTCTGCTGAGGAAGGCAAGAATGAGAGTGAGAGATGAGCACTGGGAGTGTCCTCTTGTTCTGAAGGTTGGGCAGCCAAAGTGTACCGGTTAGAGATCCCATGATTTTGAGAGCAGAAGCTTTTCTGGATGGGAGAGCAGACCATGCAGCTGCTCAGGGGAAGGTGTCTGCAGTACAGGGATGGCACGAAATGGAGTACAGAACTGCCTCCGCCAGGTTCAGCTTTGGGGAGTATGCCACGTGTGGTCATGGAGCTTTATATGGGCTGAGGGGCAGAAAAGGGACTTGCTGTGATCCTTATAACATTCCTAGTGATGCTTAAGGAGTCTCAGGCTCTTCTTGGAAATAAGAGCATCTATTTCTATTCTGGCTGAGACAAAGAAAAAAATGAAAGCAGAGACTCAGGAAAGCAGAGATTGAAGGAGCTAACACCTGCCTTTCCTCTTCTATTGCAATGTCCCCTTGGATACTTCCTGGATGTGCTGTGGAGCTGTGAGCAGGCTGCCCCAGGCAGCAGCCTCCTGCCAGCAGCAGGACCCTGCCCTGCTGGGGGCGCCCCTTCCACCCACAGCTTCTCCCCACAGCGCCCTGGGCAGCTCCCCGGGCAGGCTGAGTGCTGAGCCTGGCAGGCGGCAGAGGCCCTGCCCCGCCACACAGCCCCTGGGGCACAGCAGGGACCCTGCTCTGCACCACAGCCCTGGACACCCCTGCCTGCAGCCCCAGCTTCAAAGCTTGCAGCTGGCCCATGACAAGGGAACCCTCGGGGCCTGGCTGCTGACGCTGCAGTGGGGAAGCCCTTCTCTGCAGCACATCCTTCTCTGCAATAAAGACATATGAAGAGCCACCAGCCTGTTCTGTTCCTCCAGGATAATACCTGTGCACTGCACTGCTACAAGATTTACCCCATTAAGGGCTATAAGCACTCCTCATTCTGCGAGCTCTTAGCATCCTGCCTCTCCACACAACCCATTACCTCTTTCCTACTCACTTCTCTCCCCTTTCCATGAGAGCTGCAGGCAGTGCCCCCAGGCCTGCTGCGCTGTGCAGAGGAGCTGCTCCTGGGCAGAGCTGTCTCTCTGCAGCGCTGCCCGCTTGCCACGAGCTCCCCTTGGGCCCAGGAGCCCGGCCCAGCTCAGCAGCAGAGGCCCAGCCCAAGGCCTCCCTTGCTCTGCCCCCCACCAGGCTCCCTGCACATGGCCCTGGGGCTGCAGCAGAACCTGCTGGCAAACAGCCTGAAGGAATCCCTGGGCACACACACTTCTTAACAGCAGGCTCATTTCTCTGAGCAGAAAACTAATTGAGTGTAACAATCACATCTTCTCTGAGAATTAGTTTGTCATGGACATGTCCAAATGGCCTCATCCAACACGAGCAAGGTCTGTCTGCCTTTTATGCCCTGACACAAGACTCTGCCTGGGTATAAGAGGTGCTGGGTGGGAATAAAATCACTGGTGCTTTGCAAACTACATCCCTATAGTGCATGGGACAGTAGGGCTTTCATTGAAGAAATCTTGGTTGTGACCAGGATGTTCTGGTTCATTATGATCCCAGAAGAAAGGCACAAGGCACTCTACATCTTGTGCAAGGATAGTTGGCACATTGCACACCCCCTTGCACTGCATTGACTGTGGCCCCACAAGTCAGATGGGTGAGGGAACACCTCATTGCTGTGCTGACACATCTGTGGCAGGATGTTCAGGGTCATTTTTGGAACTGTGCCTGAATCCCGCATCCCTAGGGAGCCTGAACACTATAGCAGGAACAGGATGAACAGGTGGAGAAATGTGGGGAAATACCACAGTGCTCATTCTGAGGAAGACAAAGAGTCAGAGAAAACCCCCAGAGCGCCTCACCCAGCTGTGCAGAGCCCCCAGGGATGGGCACAGCTTTCCAGTCACTGGCAACCCCTCTGTCATGCAAGAGGAAAGGGAATCATGCCCACAGAGATGCACCTCTCCTCTTCTGGGGCTTTGGTTGCAGACATGGCAGCTCATGCCCTGGACACCATGACCAGGTTGACATGACCCAGCAGTGCGCACTGGCAGCATAGACACAGGACCACGTGTATCTCTGTGCAGCACAGTCAGGGGTGGTAGTCTGGCCTTCAGGATAGCACAGGCCTCCAGAAATGGGAGACTTGGTCAAGCTACAAGAGAGATCCCAGACTGGTGCAGAAGAGGTGTTCAGGCACTGTGAGGGGCTGCTGCATCCCAGGTGCCTTGGCTCCCATTGTTTGAAAAAAGCCCAGCCCCAGGACAAGCTTGACACCCAACTCTCCTGGAAGGGCTCCCAGCAGCAGAGGCGTGTTGTGGCAGGGGGACACTGGAGACTTTTCCATTGCTCCATTTCCTATATTCCATGGCCTTTGTCACCATTTGGAGATGTTCCTGGTAAATTTGTCAGGATCCTGTGGAAAAGAACTGGGAAGAAAGGAAGTGACAGTTTCTCCACACAAGGGAAATCTGTCGTCTCTCTCTTGAGCTGTGCCATCTCCGTGCTGCTGACCTCACAGGCCTTCAAATGACACGGGCTGATGTCACACTGCATCACCAGGATATCGTCACTGGAGCAGCAGCAGAGCTGGCACTTCCCTGCAAGGCCTGGTCCCTGCTGGGCACCGCTTGGGTGCTCCCCAGCGCTGTCCTTCTGTGGCCAGGAGTGGGGTCAGCAGGCAGCAAGCTTGCACTGGGTGACCCTCGCTGATGGGCAGAGGAGCAGGGGCACCTTGCAGAGGAGCTGTGGTTGAGGAGCCAGGGCGGGCATCCCTTGTCCTGAGCTGAGGGCCAGCAGCAAGCGAGATGGAGGGCTGCTGGAGGGTGACCATCGCCCCTGATATGGTTTCCTTGTTCCCAGTGCTCCTACACCTCTCCCCCAAAGGTAAGGGTGTCAAGAGTCCCTTCCCACAGGGTGGCCCAGTGGCTGTCAGCTGTCCAAAGCTGCAATGTCTGGACTGGGGGGTCGTGGTGGTGCTGGACAGAGCTGGTGGCTGCTGCGAGAGCCCTGCCTGAGAGTCCCGCTAGGCTCAGAGGACAATGTGGCAACCAGGACTTTTGGGTCCTGATGCTAGGGCTGTCCTCAGCCCTAGGGCTCCTCTGGGCATGGCTCAGCCTCCTCGTGATGGGGACAGTCCAGGGCCAGGTTTCCCTGGGAGCTGGTGCCTCTTCAGGATCTGGCTCTGGGAGGAAAGACGACCGGTGTCCCAGAGACTGGTGTGGCCTGCAGCTCCACAGGCCTCTCAGGAATGTGCCAGAAATGCCTGTGTTGGAAATCAAGCCTTCCCCTTGTACTGATCTCCTTCAGGGAAACCAGCCCCTCCTGTGCCACCAGGCTGGCAGAGCATGTTCTGGCTGCTGAGATTTCATCCCTGGATGGCCACAGCCCTGGTGCTGGACCCTTCCAATGTCCCTACTGTGGTGGTTTTACACAGGTACACAGGAGAAGTTCATGGCCACTGCTCTTTTACTTCCCAACCTACAAGGAAAAGGGGGAAAAATATGATGAAAATGGCTCAAGGCTTGAGGTAGAACAGGACACCCACCAAATATCTGCATGGGTACCAATTATCATCACAGATAAGACAGACCTAGCATAGGCAGATAAATATATTTTATTGCCTATCAGTGGCGGACTACAACTTTGAGGAACTACAAGCAAACTAAACTGACATATCCTGGAAGCACAACACAGCCCAGACCCTGACATATCTTGGAAGCACAACACAGCCCAGAGAAAGCAGTCTAGGAGGTTTCTGGAGAGTGCGGAAGATAGCTTCCTGATGCAGCTGGTTAGTGAACCTACCAGGTGTGGCGCCCCGCTAGACCTTCTCTTCACAAACAGAGAAGGACTGGTGGAGGATGTGATTGTCGGGAGCTGTCTTGGGCAGAGTGACCACAGAATCACAGAATCACAGAATTTTCTAGGTTGGAAGAGACCTCAAGGTCATCGAGTCCAACCTCCAACCTAACGCTAACAGCCCTCCACTAAACCATATCCCTAAGCTCTACATCTAAGCGTCTTTTGAAGACTTCCAGGGATGGTGACTCCACCACTTCCCTGGGCAGCCTGTTCCAATGCCTCACAACCCTTTCAGTGAAGAAGTTCTTCCTAACATCTAACCTAAAACTCCCCTGGCTCAACTTAAGCCCATTCCCCCTCGTCTTGTCACCAGGCACATGGGAGAACAGGCCAACCCCCACCTCGCTACAGCCTCCCTTGAGGTACCTAAAAAGAGTGATAAGGTCACCCCTGAGCCTCCTCTTCTCCAGGCTGAACAAGCCCAGCTCCCTCAGCCGCTCCTCGTAGGACTTGTTCTCCAGGCCCCTCACCAGCTTTGTCGCCCTTCTCTGCACCCGCTCAAGCACCTCGATGTCCTTCTTGTAGCGAGGGGCCCAAAACTGAACACAGTACTCGAGGTGCGGCCTCACCAGAGCTGAGTACAGGGGGACGATCACCTCCCTAGCCCTGCTGGTTACGCTGTTCCTGATACAAGCCAGGAACTCCACCACAAAATGGTGGAGTTCTCTATTCTTGCAAGGCCAGGAAGGGGACCAGTAAAACCACTGTATTGGACTTCCGGAGGGCTGACTTTGAGCTGCTCAGGACTCTACTTGGGAGAGTCCCTTGGGAGGCAGTTCTGAAGGGCAGAGGAGTCCAGGAAGGCAGGGCGCTCTTCAAGAGGGAAATTGTAATGGCACAGGAACGGTCTGTCCCCACGTGCCCAAAGATGAGCTGGCGGGGAAGAAGACCGGCCTGGCTCAACAGAGAATTGTGGCTTGAGCTTAGGAGAAAAAAAGAGGGTTTATAATCTTTGGAAAAGAGGGCGGGCCACTAGGGAGGACTATAAGGATGTTGCGAGGCTGTGCAGGGACAAAATTAGAAAGGCCAAAGCTCATCTGGAGCTCAATCTGGCTACTGCCATTAAAGATAACAAAAAAACGTTTTTATAAATACATCAACACAAAAAGGAGGACTAAGGTGGATCTCCATCCTTTACTGGATGCGGGGGGAAACTTAGTTACAAGAGATGAGGAAAAGGTAGAAGTGCTTAATGCCTTCTTCTCCTCAGTCTTTAGCGGCAATACCGGTTGTTCTCTGGATACCCAGTACCCTGAGCTTGTGGAAGGGGATGGGGAGCAGGATGTGGCCCTCACTATCCACGAAGAACTAGTTGGTGACCTACGCACATCCAAGTGCTACGGCACTTGGATGTGCACAAGTTGATGTGGCCGGATGGGATCCACCCAAGGGTACTGAGAGAACTGGCGGAGGAGCTGGCCAAGCCACTTACCATCATTTATCAACAGCCCTGGCTATTGGGGAAGGTCCCAGTGGACTGGTGACTAGCAAACGTGATGCCTATCTACAAGAAGGGCCGGAGGACTGACCCAGGAAACTACAGGCCTGTCAGTTTGACCTCAGTACCAGGGAAGCTCATGGAGCAGATCCTCTTGAGAGTCATCACGCGGCACTTGCAGGGCAAGCAGGCCCAGTCAGCATGGGTTTATGAAAGACAGGTCCTGCTTGACGAACCTGATCTCCTTCTATGACAAGATGACGCGCTGGGTGGATGAGGGAAAGGCTTTTGACACCGTTTCCCACAGCATTCTC
This sequence comes from Aythya marila, assembly GCF_965140915.1. Lineage (NCBI taxonomy): Eukaryota > Metazoa > Chordata > Aves > Anseriformes > Anatidae > Aythya > Aythya marila. The sequence continues at coordinate 2,946,499 of NW_028137334.1, read as the reverse complement.
CTCAAGAAACTGGCTGCTCTTGGCTTGGACTGGTGCACGATTCATTGAGTTAGAAACTGGCTGAATAGCCGGGCCCAAAGAGTCGTAGTAAATGGAGTCAAGTCCAGTTGGAGGCCAGTCACTAGTGGCATTCCCCAGGGCTCGGTGCTGGGGCCGGTCCTCTTTAATATCTTCATCGATGATCTGGACGAGGGCATTGAGTGCACCCTCAGTAAGTTTGCAGGCGACACCAAGTTAGGTGTGTGTGTCGATCTGCTTGAGGGTAGGAAAGCTCTGCAGGAGGATCTGGATAGGCTGCACTGATGGGCTGAGGTCAACTGCATGAAGTTCAACAAGGCCAAGTGCCGGGTCCTCCACCTGTGGTGCAATAACCCCAAGCAGAGCTACAGGCTGGGAGATGAGCGGTTGGAGAGCTGCGAGGCAGAGAAGGACCTGGGAGTGATGGTTGATAGTCTGCTGAATATGAGCCAGCAGTGTGCTCAGGTGGCCAAGAAGGCCAACGGCATCCTGGCTTGTATCAGAAACAGTGTGACCAGCAGGGCTAGGGAAGTGATCGTCCCCCTGTACTCGGCTCTGGTGAGGCCGCACCTCGAGTACTGTGTTCAATTTTGGGCCCCTCGCGACAAGAAGGACATCGAGGTTCTTGAGCGGGTCCAGAGAAGGGCGACGAAGCTGGTGAGGGGCCTGGAGAACAAGTCCTACGAGGAGCGGCTGAGGGAGCTGGGCTTGTTCAGCCTAGAGAAAAGGAGGCTCAGGGGCGACCTTATTGCTCTCTATAGGTACCTTAAAGGAGGCTGTAGCGAGGTGGGGGTTGGTCTATTCTCCCACGTGCCTGGTGACAAGATGAGGGGGAATGGGCTTAAGTTGCACCAGGGGAGTTTTAGGATGGATGTTAGGAAGAACTTCTTTACCGAAAAGGTTGTTAGGCATTGGAACAGGCTGCCCAGAGAAGTGGTGGAGTCACCATCCCTGGAGGTCTTTAAAAGACGTTTAGATGTAGAGCTTAGGGATATGGTTTAGTGGGGACTGTTAGTGTTAGGTCAGAGGTTGGACTCGATGATCTTGAGGTCTCTTCTAACCTAGAAATTCTGTGATTCTGTGATTCTGTGATTCGGTGATTAGGTGATTCTGTGATTCTGTGTAAAAACACCATTCCCCCCATCCAGCCTCTTGTAACTACTTCTCCTGGGTGGAACAGGAGAATTGGGAATTGCTGTCAGTCCATGACGTTGCTTCTACTGCTCCTTGATGGTCAATCTCTGCCCTCCTGTGGGATGCCCTTCTTCCCAAATGAATCCTACGTGGGGCCATAAAGGGCTCAGATAATGACAGATATGACTGGATCATGTTAAAATAAAGTTGTTAGAAGCAGTATATCAGCTTCATAGTTGTTGACCACAATGTTCATTTTTTGTTGGTGTAGTAGTTGTGTTTGGTCTCAGAACTGTGTTGGGTAGCACATTACATATTGTGTGTGTTCCCTGTTGTGCTGTTTATCCTTTGTGAGGGCTGGTTTATGGTTGTTAGTTTACTCTACGGCCTAACACTGCCTTATGTTGTGATAAAATTACTGGTCATGAGACAAATCTGGTAGTTGTACTCAGCATTGCTGTCACCTCCATGCCTGAGGAACTTTCTCTCAGAAACTATTTATAATTAACAGTCTTTACTTTTCTCCTCGGGGAGCCAATCTATGGAAATGATGGGGGGGGAGGGGGGGACACTTCTACCCACAGCTCTTCAAAACTTGGAATCCTTGGAATGTTCAAACCAGCCTGTACCTATTGTTATGTGTCCTGAATGTGTTTCAGGTTTTGTTTAAGGTCAGAGTAAACTATTTCAGAATGCCACACAATGATCTGCCCTGAGGCAGGATAATTATGAGGGGCAGGGTGTGTGGGAGAATATGGGCAGGCACTTAGAACTGTGGGCACCTCCAATGCTTTCTAAATTCACCCCTGAAGAAGTGCAGAATCATAAAAATAAATAAATAAATAAATAAATAAATAAATAAATAAATAAATAAATAAAAAGGCAGAATGCTTGAAAAAGGAGTGTCATCACCCTGGCGATTCCAAAGAGGGAGAAATCACTGCAATGTGCTGGTGCTTGGCCTATGCTTACTGAGTTGCAATCTACACAACTCCAATCCCTGCGACTGGGCCAGAGAAGCAACCTGTGCCTCTATCACTCATACATACATATGAGAAGAAACAGGAGAGACAAAATCAGCTTGTTTAGCTAGGAAAGAAGCTCCTGCTCATACAGGGAAGGAGGAAGAAGACGAGGCATGCACCTCCCAAGTAGAGCCATCACAGGAAAAGGTGGATGAAGACAGAGATAACATAAAAGGAGCAGTAAGCTCCTGATCACCATTCCTTGGGGAGCTGTGAGATGTGTGATTAGATTTCAGCCATCATCTAGGCCAGCACATTGTCACCTGGCTGCTCCGATACTGGGATAACAGGGCTGGTAGCCTAGAATTAGAGGGCAGGGAAGCCAAGCAGCTGGGATCCCTCTCCAGGGAAGGGGGCATTGACAAAGCAATTGGAAAGGGGGCACAAATCCTCCCTCTCTTGAGGTAACTCCTGTCAGGTGTAAAGGAAAGGTATCCCTTCAAGGAAAATGTTGTATGTCACCCGGGCAAATGGACCACCAGGGAGAGAGGCAGTCCATATCTGATGGAATTGGCTATGCTGGAGGTGATTTATGGTGATTTATGCACATTCAACTGTTTTCTACCTTGCCCAGTGCCTCACAGGATCCTTCAGTTGTGGAGTTGCTGAGGGTCGAAGTGCCAGTAGCTACCCAAATGGTGCACCAGTGGCAATATGGCACCACCCAAGATTCCCAGATTCCCATATATATGCTGATTCATCAACTGCAGAGCCAAGGACTGATCAGCAAAATTTGTTCACCCTTTAATAATCCCATAGGGTCAGTGCAAACATGTAATGGAGATCTGAGACTAACGGTGGAGTATTGTGTCTAGAATGAAGTCACACCAAATTCAATAGATCGTCTATAGTCTTCTCTCCTTATGGTCTTAGCTCTAAGAGCATTTAAATGATCTCTTACAGCACCTGAATGCTGTTGTCTGATCCCTTCCTGGGATCATAAGGAGCCAGTACCTCCAGGCCAAAACACTCTCCCTGTACCTTTGGATGCAGGCCCCTAGGTCCCATGGACTGTTGAGGGTGTAGTTTGCAAAGTAACCACGGATTTTCTCCCCACCCACCACCTGTTGTACCCCTGCAGAGTCCTGCCTCAAGGCACAAAGGGCAGGGAGACCTTGCTGGTGAGAGCTGAGGCCCTGTGGAGATGTCCGAGACACAACAGCCATTACAGCCAAGGGTCCTGTAGAACAGAAAGGAAAAAGAGAACATTTAAAAGAGAACAGAATAGGTTTAGCTCTCCCTGTGACACATGACTCCTTTTGCTCTGCTGACAGCCTCTGCAGGCTGCCCTGCATATAAGGAGTAGGAACAGGTTCAGTTGTCCTCCATGTGGCATCTGCTGCCATTTCAGTTGGCCTGAGGAATGCCCCATCAGACCAGAGGATCAACCTCAAATTTCACCAGGTATTTCCATCTGAACAGCTCCTGCCTGTCCTCCATCTCCACTAAGGAGCTACTGTGGCTCAGTAATTCACATTACAGTGCCTATGTTGTGCACACCTGAACTGAGGCCTGAGGAATCCCAGCTCCTGTGGGTCTGTGGCAGATATGGGAGGGAGCTGAGATCCCTTTCCAGCCCCAGGAATAACAACAGCATGAGATGCCTTGACTGACTCTGCTGAATTCCTTCCTTAAGTGGGGATGAAGGAGATCAGTCCCTGACCATGATTTCATGTCCAAACTGATACTGGGGCAAGAAGATGTGATTGTTACACTTAATTGGTTTTCTGTAAGGAGAAATGACCCTGGTGTGAAGAAGTGTGTGTGCCAGGTGAGGGCTGGAGCCCCAGGGATTCCTTCAGGCTGTTTCCGAGCAGGTTCCCCTGCAGTCCCAGGGCCATATGCAGGGAGCCTGGTGGGGGGCAGAGCAAGGGAGGCCTTGGGCTGGGCCTCTGCTGCTGAGCTGGGCCGGACTCCTGGGCCCAAGGGGAGCTCGTGGCAAGCGGACAGCGCTGCAGAGAGACAGCTCTGCCCAGGAGCAGCTCCTCTGCATAGCGCAGCAGGGCTGGGGGCACTGCCTGTGGCTGGCACTGGGAGGGGAGAGAAGGGAGAGAGAGGTTACTGGCTGTGTGAATTGAGGGGATACTAAAAGCTCGATGGGGAATGAATGCTTGCAGCACATTACAGAGTAAGTCTGTGGCAGAAGGAAAATGCAGAAAGGCCAGGCCCTGAGTGCTCTCGTGTGACAGGCTGGCAGCAGTCTCTGCAGCCAGGTTGCTGAAAGGGGTGGCCAGGGCTGTGGTGCAGAGCAGGGTCCCTGCTGTGTCTCAGGGGCTGTGTGCCAGGCCAGGGCTTCTGCTGCCTGCCAGGCTCAGCACTCAGCCTGCCTGGGGAGCTGCCCAGGGCACTGCGGGGAGAAGCTGTGGGTGGAAGGAGCCCTCCTGGCAGGGCAGGGTCCTGCTGCTGGTGGGAGGCTGCTGCCTGGGTCAGCCTGCTCACAGCTCCACAGCACACCAAGGGAATTTCAAAGGGAACTTCACTCTCATCTTTCCTTAGCCTCTGCTTTCAGCTTTCTCTTTTTGGCTCAATGGAAATAGAAATATATGATGTTATTCCTAAAAATAGGAATACTTGTAAGGCATCCTAAGGAGGTTACAAGGACCCCCAGCAAGTCCCTCTCCTGCCCCTCAGCCCATAGTAAGCTCCACCACCTCACATGCAGTGTCAGCATTGTCTGTGTGACCTAGGCTCTAGTATGTGCCCCCAGTGAGCTGCCCCTGGGCAGAGCCCTGCTGCCAGGAGGTGTCTGCAGGGCAGAGCTGAGCACCCAGCGGGTGGGATGGGGGATGTGAGCTGCAGGCAGGGACAGATGCAGACAGCAGAGCCATGGGCAGGGGGTGAGAGGGAGCTGCTCCCAGTATCTTCATGGCAGAGGCGATTTGGGCACCTCCCTGTCATCCGTGCGTTGCTGATGCCTTCCACAGTACAGCCCCTTGGACTCTTCCCTTCCCCCAGCATAGACGTCTAGACATAATTGCATAGGAACTTGTTCACGAGTCGCCTTTGGAGTCAGCGATGTAGAGGATAATTCAGGTGCAGCTCAGACACAGATCCTGCATGTTCTGCCATGCAGATATGTTAATGGAGGAAAAGCATCCATGTCCCTTCCTGATGTGTAGGGTTGTGGAAATGCTGTGTGTGGGGCTGTGAATGAGCTGTCTCTGTGTTCAGGTCACCCCATGTTTAGGGCATTCCACTCTTTTCCTGCAAGTGTTGTGCTGGGCTGCAGGCTGTCCTTAACTAGGGCACAGTTCTGCCATAGCAGCTCTGTGCTATGCATGGAGAAGACACGTGAGAGTTAAGGGCATGGAAATGCTACTGGACATATCGACTAGGTCAGCTGCAGTGATCTGTCTCTTGCTACGTGGGGAGAACTGATACGATCCCCAGCTTGTGCAGATCCCCAACTCCAAACAGGAGTTTGGAGATCTGCACATTGAAATTGGATTATTTTGACCTCAGCACACTATTCCCAGGTTTGTACAAGAAATAGAGTTTTCCTCACAGAGTCTGGCATAATATCTTGCTGTACTTTCTTCCTCAGACAGGTCCCCATGCCCAAAGGACTCAAATGTCCAAAAGCAGCTCCAGCAGCAGTTCCTCCTCCTGCCATTCGCAGATACACGGGAGCTGCAGCTCCTGCACTTCGGGCTCTTCTTGAGCATCTACCTGGCTGCCCTCCTGGGCAACGGCCTCATTCTCACTGCCGTAGCCTGCGACCACCACCACCACACCCCCATGTACTTCTTCCTCCTCAACCTTGCCCTGATTGACCTGGGCTGCATCTCCACCACTCTCCCTAAAGCCATGGCCAATTCCCTCTGGAACACCAGGGCCATTTCCTACGCAGGATGTGCTGCACAGGTCTTTCTGACTGTCTTCTTGTTTTCAGCAGAGTATTCTCTTCTCACTGTCATGTCCTATGACCACTACGTTGCCATCTGCAAGCCCCTGCACTATGGGAGCCTTTTGGGTAGCAGATCTTGTGCCCAGATGGCAACAGCTGCCTGGGGCAGTGGGGTTCTCAGTGCTGTCCTGCACACGGCCAGTACATTTTTCCTGCCCCTCTGCCAAGGCAATGCTGTGAACCAGTTCTTCTGTGAAATTCCCCAGATCCTCAAGCTCTCCTGTTCACAGACCTTCCTTAGTGAAGTTTGGGTTCTTATGGGTAATGTTTTCATCGACTTTGGATGTTTTGTATTCATTGTGCTCTCCTATGTTCAGATTATCAGGGCCGTGCTGAGGATGCCCTCTGAGCGGGGTCGACACAAAGCCTTTTCCACGTGCCTCTGTCACCTGGCCGTGGTCTCCCTGTTTCTCAGCACTGTCATGTTTACCTACCTGAAACCCCCCTCCATCTCCTCCCCATCCCTAGACCTGGTTGTGGCAGTTCTGTACTCAGTGGCTCCCCCAGCAGTGAACCCCTTCATCTACAGCATGAGAAACCAGGAGCTGAAAGTTGCACTGAACAAAGTGATTTCATTGAGAGTTTTCACTGATGGTAAACTTCTCATCTGTCTCCACAAATGACTCACAGTATATTCATGACAGTCCTGTGCATTTTGTTATTATTATATTATTATTATTGTTGTTGCTTTTGTTGTTGTTAAGTACCATTGTGATGTTCCGACACACTTTTGGCTTTGTCTCATTTCATCTGAAACATCAACCTGCCATCTTTCCCTGTAGCCCCTATAAAATATGTGTGCCACTGGGACTGAGCTGACTCTCTCATAGTGTCTTTTTGGTATCTCGGCTTCTATAGGCAAATGAGATGTCTGCAGTCTCCACAGAGGAGATGTGGATCCAGCGGGCACAGGGAAGGTGGGTCTGAAAAAGGATTCAAGTCATCCTCAGGCCCAAAGGAATGGCATAAAGCTGCACCAGGGGCAGTTAAATCTGGACATTAGGAAACATTTCCTCACCATGAGGGTGGTGAGACATGTGGTGGTTTTACTTGGGTGGGCAGCCAAGCTCTACCACAGCCACTCTTTCACTCCCCCTCCTCAAGCGGAAAGGGGGAGAAAATGCAATGAAAATGGCTCAAGGGTTGAGATAAAGACAGGGGGATCACTCAACAATTATCGTGATGGGCAAAACAGACTCAGAGTAGGAAGATAGTAAGAATTACTGCCTATTACTAACAAGCTAGAGAAGTGAGAAACACAGGAAAGAAACCAAAAATGCCTCCCCACCATCCAGCCTCTTCCACCTCCTCCCCGAGTGGTGCAGGGGAATGAGGGAATGGGGACTGTGGTCAGTCTATAGCACTTTGTCTCTGCCGCTCCTTCTCGATCACTCCTGTCCCCAGTGCTGTGGGGTCCCTCCCACAGGATGCAGTCATTGGTGAACTGATCTAGCATGGGCTTCACACAGGCAGCAGTTCTTCAAGAACTGCTCCAGATATGGGTCCATAACACGGGGTCCTTCCCTCAGGAGCAAATTGCTCCAACCTGGGTCCCCCACAGGCAGCAGCTCCTGCCAAGTCACCTGCTCCTGCGTGGGTTCCTCTCCAACGGGCTACAGGTGACTCAAACAGGAGCCACCAAATGGTGGGGCGCCTCTCCTAGATTAAATCAGAATTCAGGAACTATAGCCATCCCGGACGAGCCCCCAAATTGTTACCAATGGCTCAGGATTCAAATTAGGATTAAATAAAAAAAAAGGATTTATTGAAAGAATATAAAGGAATAGATGTAAGCAAACAGCATTGGGTGCACCAGGAGTCTCCGCTCCACCAGGACGCACACCAGTTACATCAAGCAGCTGATTTTTATGCTCCTAGACTAATACATATTCATTACTACTTCTAAAAAAAATAGATTATTATAATTAGCTTCCGGGGTCCAGTCCCTCCTACTGGAGCATGCGCAGTCTCCTCTGGGGGTCTCTTCTGGGGGTCTCCAGGGGTCTTTCATGCTGAAGGCTTGTAGTCTTCCTCTCCTCCTTTGTACTTACTTGGCACCATGCCAAGTTTATAGAACATTCTCTGCAAGTCTTGTCTCCCAGCCGTCCTTCAGCTTCTTTTTCCTTCCTCTTAATCTCTCGGCCCCCCCTAACCAGATACCAAAGATCCGCATAGTATCCCATAACAGTCACTAGTTGTTATCAGTTGTTCTGAAACTCCCAGACATCAAACACAAACAGCTTTCTTATTTGACGTTTCACGAGTAATTAAAACATTCTTCCCCAGCCATTCACAGACACATGTATAGCAGTGTTAAGTTAATCTCAAAGAAGACAGGAAAAAAGGCTGTAACTGTTAGAAATAGAAGTCCGGAATAACAAAAGCAAACAGGTTCATAAATTTAAGGAGTGTTTTCTGAAGATGTGATAAATTGACTAGAATGAGGGGGAGACTGGGACACACTGCATCTGTGGTTCAAGAATTAAATTGCCAGTGCAGGGCCCAGAGGCAGACAGGATTCAAACAAAATTGTTCTTTATGGACACGAATTGTTAAAACATTCCTCACAGTCCATAACACGGGGTCCTTCCCTCAGGAGCAAACTGCTCCAACCTGGGTCCCCCACAGGCAGCAGCTCCTGCCAAGTCACCTGCTCCTGCGTGGGTTCCTCTCCAACGGGCTACAGGTCAGGCCCAGAATCTGCTCCAGCAGAGGTCCTCCACATACCTCAGCCTCCATCACCTGCTCCACCGTGGTCTCCCCCCCGGGCTGCAGTGTGGAATCCTGCTCCACCATGGTACTCCATGGGCTGCAGAGGGACAATGCTTCACCATGGTCCTCACCACAGGCTGCAGGGGACTTCTGCTCCGGTGCCTGGAGCACCTCTCCCCCTCCTTCTTCACTGACCTTGGTGCCTGTAAGGCTGTTTCTCACTCCTCTCACTCTCCCAGCTGCTGTGTGGCAGTATGGTTTTGTTGCTGTTGTTGTTTGTTTGTTTTCCCTTTCTTAAATATGCTCTCACAGAGGCACAAACAACATCACTTATTGGCTTGGCTCTGGTCAGCAGCACGGCCCTAACCTAACATGGGGCTGCTTCTAGAGTCTTCTCACAGAAGCCACCCCTATGGCCCCCTGCTGCCAAAACCTTGCCATATAAATCCATTACACTGGTTCCTCTCATCCTTGAGGAAGTGCAACTGCCTGGATTTGTAAAGACGCCTGGAAACCCCTAGAGTCCTTGGAAAGGTTTCTTAATCTTTCTGAGCATCTGACACAGATATTGAACCCAGAGTGAGAGGTTAGCAGCGGTGATCCCAATCCAGCTGGGCCTACTTTCCACTGTGTGCAGCACAGCCAGTGTGCAGTCACCTCTTGGGCACCGCAGCCTGCTTGGTCTGCTCATAGCACCACCAGCTCAGGGCCACATGGGCAGCATGGGGAGACAGCCAGGAAGAGCTGGAGAGGTGAGAGGAGGGATGAGGAGAGGTCAGATGGAAGCTGACCTTGTCTAGAAGTTGCCTTAAATACTGGTGTTCATCTCATCCAAGATAAGAACTGGACTGTGGGTACCCTAACTTGTACTCATTATGCAGAACCACATGTCCATGGCTTCCTGGTGCACCACCTGGCCTGAACAGTGACTGAAGAAGGACTGGTACCTTATCCCTATAGGTTAGGGATATGGTTTAGTGGGGACTGCTAGCGTTAGGTCAGAGGTTGGACTCGATGATCTTGAGGTGTCTTCCAACCTAGAAATTCTGTGATTAACCTGCCAATCTCTTAATGCCCTTGCCCTGTGTGAAGAGAGTCTTGGAAAGCAAGGCTGGGATCCTGTGTCAGGGTTTACATTGATGGAAGCATGAGCCAGCAGCCATGTGAGCTTCCTGCTCTCCTGCTGCACTTGTATGCAGCACATGTCCTTGAGACGGTCAGACAGTCTCTCCCAACCCATGTGCTGGCCTTTACCCTAGAGATCACCCCCAGACAAGGTTCTTCAGCTTAGGTCCTCCTGGAAGACTGAAGGGAGGCTGAGGCCACAGGAAGTCCCAGAAGAGAATCACAGAATCATAGAATGGCTTGGCTTGGAAGGGACTTTAAAGAACACCTACTTCCAACCCTCCTGCCATGGGCAGTGATGCTACCCACTAGAACAAATTGCTCAGGGTCTCATGCAAGCTGGTCACGACCACCTCCAGGGATGGGGCATGCACAACTTCTCTGGGCAACCTGTTCCAGTGTCTCACTGTGAAGAATTTCCTCCTAATCTCTACTTTAAATATCCCACTTTTAGTCTAATATCATCCCTCTTTCTCCTCTCATTGGCTGCATGAGGAGATGGTGTTGTGGTTTAACCTGGCCGGCAGCTAAACAACACACAGCTGTTTGCTCACCCTCCCCCCTCCCTCTCTGGGATGGGGGAGAGAAATGGAAAGTGAAGCCCGTGAGTTGAGATAAAGACAGTTTAATAAGACAGGAAAATAATAATAACAACAACAACAACAACAACAACAATAATAATAATACAATGATGATAATAGTGCTACTACTAATAATATGTACAAACAAGTGATGCACAATGCAATTGCTCACCACCCGCTGACCAATGCCCAGCCTAACCCCGAGCAGTCCGGCTCCCTCCCCCCGGCTAGCCACCCCTATATATTGTTTAGCATGACGTCAGATGGTATGGAATACCCCTTTGGCTAGTTCGGGTCACCTGTCCTGGGTCTGTCCCCTCCCAGCTCTTACTGCACCCCCAGCCTGCCCGTTGGCAGGACAGAGCAAGAAGCTGAGATGCCCTTGGCTTGTTGTAAGCACTGCTCTGCAACAATTAAAACATCGGGGTGTTATCAGCACTCTTCTCATCCTAAGCCAAAAAACAGCATTCTACCAGCTACTAGGAAGAAAATTAACTCTGTTCTAACTGAAACCAGGACATCTGTGTAAAGCAATGTTCTGTATATTTAGAATGTTTGATATTCGTGTGCGCGTGTTGGTGGACGTAGACTCCCCGCACACCCAGCGCTGTTTACTTGCCTTTTATATCTTTTATAAATATTCTTTTATAAGTATTACTAAATTCAGATTGAGATGAGACTTCATTTATAACACTCTCGTGGTCTCTTCTGGGATGGCCATCACCGGGGTTGGCCCACCCTCAAACATCTGGGGGCTTGCTTCTGTCCTTTACTTCTTCAGAGACTTGCTTCAGGATCTGCAGTTCAGGAACTTGGCAGCAGAGGGCAAATCAACATGCAAAACTCCCTCACAAGCCAACGCTCTGGGCATAATTCTCCTGAAGTCTTTAATTCTTACAGGGTTCATTACGGAGATGCCAGGAGTCTCCTTAAAGGGACAGACTTCAAGAATAAGAATAAGAATAAGTATAGGAAAAGATTTATTCTTTCTGCTGTTTATTTAGTTGTCTGCCTACAGAGAAAGTGATATCAACAATCTACAACTGATATTGGTCCTGAATATCTCCTAAGGGATTCTGAGCCTGTAGGGAAGTCAAGACCTTTTCTGCCAAGCACTCCATGCACAGTCTTCATCCCTACCCCTCAGCCCCACCCTTTCTCTCATCAGCCACCTGAGACTGACATATCAGTTTTGTCTGAGCTGATTCTTGATGCCTACACTCACACAGCCAAATGCCTCATTGGGACTTTTGGTACAATTTGGGCTTCTTTCACATACTCTGCCATATCACTTTCTCCACAGGAGTCTTCTCAGGGCAATTCTAACTTCCTTGTTCCTCAGACTATAGATGACTGGGTTAAACATGGGGGTCACGACTGTGTAAAACAGGGCAAGGTATTTGTCAGTGTCTGCGGAGTCCCGTGACCGGCGTTTAAAGTACACAAGCATGGCTGAACCATAAAAGAGAGTCACAATCCCAAGGTGTGAAGAGCAGGTGGAAAAAGCTTTGTGTCTGCTCAGAACTGAAGGCATTTTCAGAATTGCCCTGATAATTTTAGTGTAAGAAATAACTATCATGGAAAAGGGAAGGACAGCGACTACAAAGATGATAGTGTGCAGGGTCACTTGGTTGCAGAAAGTGTCTGCACAGGCCAGTTCCAACAGAGGGGGGACGTCGCAGAAGAAGTGATGAAGGTCATGGGATGCACAGAAGGGCAAGGTGAACACCTGATAGGTCTGTCCTACTTGTAGTGGCATGATGGCCATCCACGCCCCCACTACCAGTCTGATGCAGAACCCCCCATTCATGATGAGGCTGTAGCGCAGGGGGTCACATATGGCTATGTAGCGGTCAAAGGCCATGGCAGCCAAGAGAAGGCATTCAGTGCTTCCCAGCATGGTCAAGAAATACAGCTGGGCAGCACAGCCAAGAAAGGAGATCCTGCCATCTCCCGTCAGGAAAGCTACCAACATTTTTGGTAGAGTAGTCGATGTGTAGCAGATCTCCAGGAAGGACAGGTTTCTCAGGAAGAAATACATGGGGTTGTGGAGGCTTGAGTCCATCTCTGTGATGAGCATAATCAGGCTGTTCCCAATGAGAACCATGAGGTAGATGATCAGGAAGACTGTGAAGCACACGCTGGGTAGGCAAGGGTGGTCAGAAAATCCCAAAAGAAGAAATCCAGGTTCAGTGGTGTGATTATCCAAGCCTTTTCTCTGGGGCATTTTCTCCACATGGATCAATGGCAACAACATGCTGTTAGAGGATGCTTATGGCCCATCCACCACCCTGTATATCTCAAGTATAGTGACAAGCAACAAACATCAGCATACACATGACTGCAGTATTAGGACAGTTTGACCAAAATCTGCATGTGTGTATGGAAATCTAACATGGTCTGGTGGGCAGACCCCAGCTGGTAGCTAAGCCCCCACCCAGTTACTCACTTACTCCCCCTCAGTGGGATGGTGGAGAAAAACGAAGGGCCAAAAGCAAGAAAACTCATGGGTCAAGGCAAAGACAGTTTAATAAGCTAGGGTTAGAGGAAGGAAAAAGAAAACAAACCAACAAACCAAAACAAGCCAGCCTTCAAGCAATGCCTACCTTCCCAACAACCTAGTCCCTCAGCTTTTTATTGCTGAACATGGCATTACATGGCATGGAATATCTCTTTGGTCAGTCTGGGTCATCTGTCCTGGTTGTGTGCCCGTTGACTCTTGTCTGGCCATGGCCGGTACACTGTAGGGGCAGAGTGGGAAAAAGAGAAGGCTTTGATGCTGTGCAGTCTCTACTCAGCAATACCCAAAACATTGGTATGTCATCAACACTGTTTTAAACTCCAACCTAAAACATAGCACCACAGGGACTGCTATGAAGAAAATTATCTCCATCCTAGGCAGCCCTAGTACCTGATTTTCTTGCTTGTCAGGAAGGGTCAGAACAAAATCGCTAAGTCTGAATGACAGCTAATTGTCACATGAATAAGAGAAATTTAGTTTTCTTTGTAGGAGAGGATTTAAATAAGGGGAGGGAAGAGAAGTGAAGGGAAGTGAAGGCAAGGCAAGGCAAGGCAAGGCAAGGCAAGGCAAGGCAAAGATTTGCTGCAAGACTTCAGTGAGAGAGATTCATCCCAGTTTTCCTCAGGGATAAGAACTCATCCCCTGAAGCTCTGTCCACCACACAGAGAGCAGAGGCACTACCTTAGATCCAAATTTTTTGCATGGCTGATGGGTGAACTCCATCAGAAGTAGAACAGACTTCTACCTGTCAATGAGTAAAGGACACTGATGCATCCCTGGGACATTTTAATGAGGCAGAAAGATAGCTACTTGTGCAGAAATCACAAGCTTTCAGGGGGCTAAAAGGGACATTATGCAAGCAATCACAACACAATCTCAAATAGCTTTCAAGGGATCCAAAGAGGAAGGTAATTAAAGGTGGGACAAACAGGGCAGGCTAATATAATTTCTGAATATGCTCCATCTAGTTCCCTTGCTTGACCTTGCTGTTCTGTCACTTGGATTTCTGGAGGCTTACAAATGCAACTGAAGGCTTACTCACTCTGATCTCAACAAAGCAAGGCTTCCCAGTCAGTCCACTGCAAGCCCTCACAGAGCAGAGCAATGCCCTTGCTGGCTGGAAAACCAAGCCTTCCCTTTTGCATTTCCCATTTCCCAGAGTGTAACGATGTTGCTGATCACACTTGAAGGGCGTGAGCTGTAAGCAAGCAGCCCTTGCAATTGCAGGTTGCTTCCTGGAAATAACAGACCCAGGTGAAAGCTTTTGGAAGGTATCAGTTTGACATGGGGAAGAAATGTTCTATTCCAAGCAGAGAGAACTGAGGATGCTTGCTGCATGTCTCTAACCATTGCTAACTCGCCTCAAAAAGTCTTCTTAAGCTCTGTAAAAAAAAAAAAAAAAATAGAAAGAAAAGAGGAAAGGAAATGAGGAGAGGAGAGGAGAAGAGAGGAGAGGAGAGGAGAGGAGAGGAGAGGAGAGGAGAGGAGAGGAGAGGAGAGGAGAGGAGAGGAGAGGAGAGGAGAGGAGAGGAGAGGAGAGGAGAGGAGAGGAGAGGAGAGGAGAGGAGAGGAGAGGAGAGGAAAAAATGATATATATATTTTTTTCATCTGAAAAATGAATCCACAGAGATGTGATCCGAGAGCTTGATTTCATTCTTTTCTTTTTCTATCACGCCTGCCTATTTCTATGTCTTGTCTTTGGAGTTCTCCTAGAAGTACTATTCAAAATCTCCAAGACAAAATTAGTGTACATCTGAGGAAGAAGTGGCCATAATCTGCTTCCTAACCTACCTATTTACACATGCAAATAAGCAGGAAAATTAAAAACTTTTATTTCCTGAAATACTTTGAGATCCCTGCATTTATCATAAACAAGTTTTGTAACTGAAAACAACCATTTAGAGGCAGATTTTCCATATATCAGCATTGTTTCCTTGTTTCTTCCCTAAACCTGTAACATACATGTATGCTTTTTAATGCCCAGATATCTCAATGCTTCACATGATCACAGATAGAGCATGGCTTGGGCTAGCATTGCTCCAGGAAAACTGGTGGAGTACTCCTTACATAGTGACAGTCTCACCAGCAGCATTGCTCCAAGTTGAAAGAAACCCATTCCTCTGAGCCCAGACAAGCCACAGATGCCTGCAGCTGCTTTTAGCAGTGGCTGTTCTAGCACAGCATCTCAGCACTTCAAAGCACGGCAAAAGAGATTTACCATTGCCAGGAGCGCTTACACAGGTGCGCTCTTCTCAGTCGGTGATACAGTAGACAGAGGTGACTTCATTTTCTCTTTGTCATTTCCCTGGAAAGCACCTGGACGGGGCTCTCTGGACACTACTCCATCACTCTTGCTCCTACCTCATTATAAGTCAGTCAGTGAGCAATCCTAGGAGAGAAGTCGGCAACCCTAGTGCTACCAGTGCTTCTCCCCAGACACTCACAACATCAGTAACAACATTAAGAGGATCTGAACAACTTCCAGAATAATTACACGTCTTTCAAAAGTACAGAAATTGAGGAATAAGATTTAGCTGTTCAAATGAAAACTGCTAAAAACAAACAAACAAACAAAAAAAAGGAAGAACACAGAAAATGAGAAAAATCAGTCTGTGTTTAATTTTATTTTGGAGCAACAGAGAAGGCTTCTCTGCATCTCCACCTTTGTAGGTCCCAACACCTTTTCTGCATCCAGTGTTAGCTAAAAGGTGGAGGCAGCCCTGAGAGATCCAGCTCCAATTGTGCATGCTTTCTGCCCACAGTCCACACCCAGAAAGGACCTGGAGAGAAAGCTCAGCTGGAAACAGATAGCAAGGAAAAAAGGATGGTATCATGCCACTCCAGAGCAGGCCTCTACATTCATACAAATTAATGTGGCTTCAGTGCCTATAAAAAAGGGATGACTGGGTCTTACCAAGCTAGCCTTGTATGGCTTTATGGTCAGCAGCACAAGTCACATTTCCAGAGGGGAGTATCTCCTGCCCTTGTGTGAGGTTCATGCAGTTTTTGATTTCTTACTCTGAAATCCTACATATAATGCAGTTCCAGTCTTTTTGGGGTATCCAATAAAGTCAAGATCTGGACAAGACCATTTCTCATCAGGATGAAAAGATACACAAGTCAGAAAGGCCACAAAGAGCCAATGCTGTGAGTTGGAGCAACCGTGGACAAATCCAGGCACAGCAGGGCGATTTCCTTCTGTGAGAGGTGTAGGACAATAAGTATGGGGAGAGCCTGTGGTGAGCAGAGTTCCTCCAAGAGCTCATTGCAGGAGGAATATCCTATCCAGAGCCTGCATGACTCAATAACTACAGTCCCATTTGGGTCAACGGGGAAACAGTCAGTAGAGTTTATGAGAACTGAAAAATAGTTCATCTGACCCAAATTCTGAGCTGGATGATATACAGAGGTGCCTACAGTGCTGCCAGGCTTTGAACCAGCACTGACAAGGGATCGCACAATGCTCATCACTCTGTCCTAGTCGTGCTACCTCTATATCCAAACTGAGAGCTTTTTTTTCTGATACTTTTAGGAGGGTAATAATTGCCTGATGTGATATTATACCCCTTGGGTCATCTCTCATCTTGTGGGGCTCCAGTCACTGCCTACCCTGGGCAGCTGCTGCTCATGAAGATAGCCTGGCCTTTCTACACATCTCCACATTCCTCTGCTGGAGGATGTCCTCTGTCCTGCCACATGTGGGACAGCCTTGGAGAAGTACTTCAGTGACCATTCTCCATTTCCACTGCCAACAGACACTGATGGGTAACTTTTAAATCCTACCTTTGGTCTTTCACATCTCGGAGTATGATGACGAGCCTTTTTTTCTCTGGAGCAGCAGGCTGTCGTGGTTTAACCCGGCTGGCAGCTAAACACCACGCAGCCGTTCGCTCACCCTCCCCCCTCCCTCTCTGGGACGGGGGAGAGAAATGGAAAGTGAAGCCCGTGAGTTGAGATAAAGACAGTTTAATAAGACAGGAAAATAATAATAATAATAATAATACAATGATGATAATAGTACTACTAATAATAATATGTACAAACAAGTGATGCACAATGCAATTGCTCACCACCCGCTGACCGATGCCCAGCTTAACCCCGAGCAGTCCGGCCCCCCTCCCCCGGCTAGCCACCCATATATATTGTTTAGCATGACGTCAGATGGTATGGAATACCCCTTTGGCTAGTTCGGGTCACCTGTCCTGGGTCTGTCCCCTCCCAGCTCTTACTGCACCCCCAGCCTGCCTGTTGGCAGGACAGAGCAAAAGTCTGAGGTGTCCTTGGCTTGGTATAAGCACTGCTCTGCAACAATTAAAACATCGGGGTGTTATCAGCACTCTTCTCATCCTAAGCCAAAACACAGCATTCCACCAGCTACTAGGAAGAAAATTAATTCTGTTCTAACTGAAACCAGGACACAGGCCTTCTGGGGTACAGCTGCTTGTATTGGGTTTACGTGGCAATGGTTTGGTAGCAGTGGTGCTGTAGTGTTGGCCTCTGTTAGAAGGGTGCAGAAGCTGCCCCCTGCCAGGTAAGAGCCCGTTCCACATGGCTCCAAAAGTGACCCATCACTGACCAAAGCTGAGTGAATGGGCAATACTAGTTGCAACTCTGTAAGAGGATATTTAAGAAAGGAGAAATACTGCTCTGAAACAGCAGCTGGGAGAGAGGAGTGAGAAAATGTAGAAAGAAACAGCCCTGCACACACCCTGGTCAGCGCAGAAGGAGGGCAGGAGGGGATCTAGGCACCAGAAGAGAAGTTCCCCTGAAGACTATGGAGAGGCCCCTGGTGGAGCAGGCTGTCCCCCTGCAGCCCAAGGGTCCCACATGGAACAGATCTCCATGCTGCAGCCCGTGGAGGAGCCCTCGGCGGAGTAGGTGGATGTGGCCTGGAGGAGTCTGCGGCCCATGGAGAGGCCCTGTAGGAGCTGCAGCCTTTAGAGAGGAGCCCACACAGGAGTGGGGGTCAGGGGGCAGCTGCCACCCATGGGGGACCGTGCTGGAGCAGTTTGCTCCTGACAGATAGATGCTGTGGTATGGACCATATTGGAGCAGTTCTTGAAGAGCTTCTGACTGTGAAAAGCCCATGCAGGATCAGTTTGGGAAGTACAGAATCCCATGGGAGGGACCCCACACTGGAGCATGGGCAGAGAGTGTTCATGAAGGAGCAGCGGAGATGAAGTGTCATGGACTGACCGCAGCTCCCATTGCCCGTTATCCTGAGCTAATCAGGGGGAGGAGGAAGAAGACGGTGGATGGTCTTTTGCTTTTAGTTTCTCACTGTTCTAGTCTGCTAGTAACACTCAATAAATTATCTTAATCTCCCTGCATTAAGTATGCTTTGCCTGTGACTGCAATTGGTGAGTGATCTGCCTATTCAGCATATCAGTCCCTGGAAACTTATGGAGAAGATGATTTTTGAAGTCATTGAGGTGCACCTGGGGGACAATGCAGTCATTGGTCCCAGCCAACATAGGTTCATGAGGGGTAGGTCCTGCCTAACAAATTTGATTTCCTTTTATGATAAGATCACCCATCTCGTTGACCAAGGGAAACAAGCTGATGTGATTTTTTTGGACTTCAGCAAGGCTTTTGACCCAGTTTCCCATAGGATCCTACTGGACAAAATGCCCAGCATACAACTTAACAAAAACATCATACGATGGGTGATGGGCAAGGCCCAAAGAGTTGTGATAAATGGGGCCACATCTGGCTGGTGGATGGTCACTAGTGGGGTCCCTCAAGGCTCCATTTTAGGGCCAGTCCTCTTCATTGTCTTTATAAATGATTTAGGACTAGAAAGTGTTCTGAGCAAATTTTCTGATGACACCAAACTTGGGGGAGTTGTGGACTCAGATGAGGGTGGAAAGGCCTTGCAGAGAGATCTGGACTGATTGGAGAGCTGGGCGATCACCAACCACATGAAGTTTAACAAAGACAAGTGCCGGGTCCTGCACCTGGGATGGGGCAACCCTGGCTATACATACAGACTGGGCGATGAGACGCTAGAGAACATCCCCGCAGAGAGGGATCTGGGGGTTGTGGTTGACAGCAAGTTGAATATGAGCCAGCAGTGTGCCCTGGCAGCCGGGAAGGTCAACCGTACCCTGGGATGCATCAAGCACAGTTATGGGAGGTGATTGTCCTGCTCTACTCTGCACTGCTCCGTCCTCCCCTCGAGTACTGTGTGCAGTTCTGGGCACCACAGTACAAGAAGGACATTAAACTGTTGGAGAGTGTCCAGAGGAGGGCGACAAAGATGGTGAAGGGCCTAGAGGGGAAGACATATGAGAAACAGCTGAGGTTACTGGGCCTGTTCAGCCTGGAGAAGAGGAGGCTGAGGGGGGACCTCATCGCGGTCTACAACTTTCTCGCGAAGGGGAATGGAGAGGCAGGTGACCTATTCTCTGTAAACAGCAGTGATAGGACACGTGGGAATGGTGGGGCAGGGGAAGTTTAGACTGGACGTCAGGAAGAGGTTCTTCAGTGAGAGGGTGGTTGCACACTGGAACAGGCTCCCCAGGGATGTAGTCACTGCACCAAGCCTGTCTGAATTTAAAAAGCGATTGGACTGTGCACTTAATCACATGGTCTAAACTTTCGGGCAGACCTGTGTGGTGCCAGGAGTTGGACTTGATGATCTTTATGGGTCCCTTCCAACTCGGAATATTCTATGATTCTATCATTCTATCCCTTAAATCAGCCCTGGAGCCCTTTTCCATTCCGTTTTCTCCATCTGTGCCTTTGAGGATGGGGGGTGAAAGTGTGGCATTGTGGAGTTGAGCTGCCCATTGTTGTGAAACCACAATACCACTTGGCCACGTTATTGGCACCAGCTTTGAAAAAAGAGAAACAGATTCAGGCAATTCATAGGGGAGATCATGTTTTATTAAATAGATGGTAAGAGAGAGAAAATACTGACATACAGACAGACAAAGTAACATAATAAACAGAGCAGTCTTATTCCTCCCTGTACACTAGAGAAATACAATTTTTATTCAGGAACTAATGAAAGGAAATGACACTGAAGATAAAAGTAAGAATATATAACGATAATGAAACAAATACTCAGGAAATCATTTGTAGAGAAAAAGGGCAAGCTTATCAATTTTCAGAAACATCCATGAAATCTTTTTCCTAACAGCACCCTTGAGCTCCCGGTTCCTCGTACTGTAGATGAGGGAGTTCACTGCTGGGGGCACCACTGAGTGAGTATAGAACGGCCACCACCAGATACAGTGATGGGGAGAAGATGAAGGGGGGCTTCAGGTATGCAAAAGTTCCAGTGCTCATAAACAGGGAGACTACAGCCAAGTGAGTGAGGCACGTGGAAAAGATTTGTTCCATCCCCGCTCAGAGGGAATCTTCAGCACAACCCTAAAGATCTGCACATAAGACAACATGATGAATACAAAACACCCCCAAACCAGAAAACAATGAAATCAGAGAACCAGAAAACAACCACGGAATAATGAAAACAAAACATCCAAAGGCCAAAAAGGAACAAACTATGAGAAGCTCAGCTTCCCTGAGGTAGGAGTGTGAGCAGGAGAGCTTGAGGATTTGGGTGATTTCACAGAAAAACTGGTCCACAGCATTGCCTTGGCAGAGGGGCAGGACATTATGGTAAGAATAGAATATTCTGCTGGTACCTAGAAAACAAACAGAAAAACCTGTGCAGCACATCCTGCATAGGAGATGGCTCTGGTGTCCCACAGGGAATAGGTCATGCCTTTGGTGAGAGTGGTGAAGATGTACCCCAGGTCTAAGAACAGCAGAAGCACAAACAATACAAAACATAATAATTACAAAAAAGAAAAAAAAAAAGAAAAAAAAGAAAAAAAAAAGAAGTATGTTAACATAAAACAAGGAAACACAAGGCTAGAATGGGATATATTGAGAGTCACTTTGGGAGAGAGATGAGAACTTTATGATTACTGAAAAATATCTGTAATAACACATTCAAAAGGGCGTTCTTTAGCTCCTGGTTCCTCATGCTGTAAATGAGGGGGTTCACTGCTGGGGGCATCACTGAGTACAAAATTGTAATCACTAGATCCAGAGATGGTGAGGAGATGGAAGGGGACTTGAAGCCGGCAAATGCAGCAGTGCTTATAAAAACAGAGACCACAACCAGGTGAGGGAGGCATGTAGAAAAGGCTTTGTGCTGTCCCTTCTCAGAGGGCATCCTCAGCACAGCCCTGAAGATCTGCATGTAGGAAAAAAGAATGAAAGCAAAACAACCCCAAAATACAAAACCACTAAATGTGAGAAGCCCAACTTCCCTGAGGTAGGAGTCTGAGCAGGAGAGATTGAGGATCTGGGGGACTTCACAGAAGAACTGGTCCACAGCATTGCCTTGGCAAAGGGGCAGGGAAAATGTATTGGCAGTGAGTAGCAGAGCATGGAGAACCCCACTGCCCCAGGCAGCTACTGCCATCTGGGCACAAGATCTGCTGCCCAGGAGGATCCCGTAGTGCAGGGGCTTGCAGATGGCAATGTAGCGGTCGTAGGCCATGACAGTGAGAAGAAAATACTCCGCTGAGATCAAAAAGACAAACAGAAAGACCTGTGCAGCACATCCTGAGTAAGAAATGGCCCTGGTGTCCCAGAGGGAATTGGCCATGGCTTTGGGGACAGTGGTGGAGATGCAGCCCAGGTCAAGGAGGGCGAGGTTGATGAGGAAGAAGTACATAGGTGTGTGGAGGTGGTGGTCGCAGGCTATGGCAGTGAGGATGAGGCCGTTGCCCAGGAGGGCAGCCAGGTAGATGCCCAGGAAGAGCGTGAAGTGCAGGAGCTGCAGCTCCCGTGTCTCTGCAAATGCCAGCAGGAGGAACTCGGTGATGGAGCTGCTGTTGGACATCTGATCCTCCTGGGAATAGGGATCTGCTGCCTCTGAATAAGGAGGCCTGTCCAAGAAGGAAGAAGGGTTTAAATTCTAGGGTAGACCTCTGTAAGGAAAACCTACTCTGTTTCTTATAGTAACCTGAAAAAAAAAATTGCCTCTTCACTTTCAGGAAAACTGGTTCTCTGTTTGATATCAAACCGATGCTTCAGGAGTCAAGGGACTCTGCAGGAGATGTTCCTGCCCTAGAGCAGTATACAAATGGAACACGGCGTGATCTCAGATGAAGTGTGCTTCGCAAAACTAGGAGTTTATCAGAACTCTTTTTCGAAATACATCCAAATGCAGAGCAAGGGTTTTTGCATGTTTTGGTTTGTTTCTTTACACTTGTCAATTGTACTGCCCACCTGTGGACATCTTGGGTCCTGTGAGGCAAAGAGACAGTCCCCCAAGGCAGAGTGGGGGCAGCTGGTATATCCAGCAGTCCTGGTCTCAGCTGCTCTGTACAGGCACCTCTGGAGGATGGTCATACTCAGGTGTTCCCCTGAAAAGAACCTGGATGCTGCTGAGAGCAGAGGAATCCAGGTTCAAAGGGCAGATCTCTTAACCCCTCATCCATCTCATTGTACCTGAGGAGGGTCTCAGCTCTCTGCTCTTCACCACGGACACGGAGGGATCACAGCAGCTGCCCGCATTCAGCCATGCAGCAGCATTTGTATGGCCTTAGGACTGATGTGTCTTCTCCATGGGGCTGCTAGATAACACAGAGCTGCTAGGACAGAGCTGTGCCCTTGTGCATTGCAGCCTGCAGCCCAGCAGAAGTCCTGATGACACTATGGCTGGAGGTGTAAGGTGCGAGAGAAATGAAAGGAGGGGGTTGCTCCAGGGAAGGTGTCTCCAGTGCAAGGATGGCAGGGAGATGCCCAAATCCCTTCTGCCATGGAGACACTGGGAGCATCTCCCTCTCACTCGCTACCCATGGCTGTGCTGACTGCAGCTGTCCCTGCCTGCAGCTGGGTCTCTGTCCCCACACCTCCTGCCTGCATCTCACAGCACCCATCCCACCCGCTGGGTGCTCAGCTCTGCCCTGCAGACACCTCCTGGCAGCAGGGCTCTGCCCAGGGGCAGCTCGCTGGGGGCACATCCTAGATACCAGCTCACACACACCCTGCTGACACTGCACAGGTGCTGGAGCTTTCTATGGGCTGAGGGGCAGGAAAGGGACTTGCTGGGGGTCATTGCAAACTCCTTAGGATGCCTTAGGACTGTCAGGCTTTTCTAGAAATTAACATTATATTTTGCTATTTCTACTGAGCCAAAAAGAGAAAACTGAAAGCAGAGGCTAAAGAAAGATGAGAGTGAAGTTCCCTTTGAAATTCCCTTGATTTGATGTGGAGCTGTGAGCAGGCTGCCCCAGGCACCAGCCCACTGCCAGCAGCAGGACCCTGCCCTGCCGGGGGGGCTCCTTCCACCCACAGCTTCTCCCCGCAGCGCCCTGGGCAGCTCCCCGGGCAGGCTGAGTGCTGAGCCTGGCAGGCGGCAGAGGCCCTGGCCTGGCACAGAGCCCCTGGGGCACAGCAGGGACCCTGCTCTGCACCACAGCCCTGGACACCCCTTTCAGCAACCTGGCTGCAGAGCCTGCTGCCAGCCTATGAAAAGAGAGCACTCAGGGCCTGTCCTATCTGACATTTCCTTCTGCCACAGACTTACCCTGTAATGTGCTGCAAGCATTCATTTCCCATCGAGCTTTCAGTATCCCTTCAATTCACGCAGCCCGTAACCTCTATCTCCCTTCTCTCCCCTCCCAGTGCCAGCCACAGGCAGTGCCCCCAGCCCTGCTGCACTGTGCACAGGAGCTGCACCTGGGCAGAGCTGTCCCTCTGCAGCACTGCCCGCTTGCCACGAGCTCCCCTTGGGCCCAGGAGCCCG
Organism: Aythya marila; assembly: GCF_965140915.1. Taxonomy (NCBI): domain Eukaryota; kingdom Metazoa; phylum Chordata; class Aves; order Anseriformes; family Anatidae; genus Aythya; species Aythya marila. The sequence continues at coordinate 2,922,702 of NW_028137334.1, read as the reverse complement.
GCCCAGCTCAGCAGCAGAGGCCCAGCCCAAGGCCTCCCTTGCTCTGCCCCCCACCAGGCTCCCTGCACATGGCCCTGGGGCTGCAGGGGAACCTGCTGGGAAACAGCCTGAAGGAATCCCTGGGGCTCCAGCCCTCACCTGGGCAGACACACTTCCTGACAGTAGGCTCTTTTCTCTTAGCACAAAAACAATTGTCTGTAGCAGTCTTTTCTTCTCTTCCCAGTTGATGGTGGGACACCCAGACATGGTCATAAAAGTAATTCCTTTAACCCCCTGCTTCAGGAAGGGATTCAGCAGAGTCAGTTAACCCAACATCTCATGTTGGGTTTTTGTCCTGGGGCAGCTGGAATGGGACTCAGATCCCTCCCATGCCTGGCACAAACCCATGGGAGCTGGGATTCCTCTGCACTCAGTTTAAGTGTGCATAACATGGGCAGCTGCAGATGAGCTCCTTGTCTCATCTCCAGGATCATTAATGGAGATGGAGGAAATCAGAGGGTTGCAAACACCTGGTGACATGTCAGGGGGCAGAGGTACGTGCAGGCATCTGCGAGCTCTCATGGAGGTACCATGAGGGACAGGGCAGCACCTGGGGGCATCCCCTTGGAGGCTGGTGGGGAGTGCCTTTGGCCAGCTAAAATGACAGCAAATGCACCCATTTTGGACAACTAAACCTGTCCCTCCTTGGTAGGCTCAAGGCAGCCTGTAGAGGCATCCACCTGACCCAATGGAGAACTGTGCCACACAGAGAGCTGAGTCTCTCTCTCCCTCTTCTCTATCTGGTTTTCCCTCCATCTCCAGGGACTGTAACGGCACTTGTCTCATGGACATCCCTACATTGCCTAATGAAATTCAGGGCAGCTGCTCTATTTAATAGCCAATTCCAGGCCTGCAGTGCTACCCGAGATGCCAGCAGTGCCCAGTACCACTGGAGCATGGAGCTGACACAGGCAGCAAAGGACCCACAGGACAGCTCTGGTCATTCACAGCTGGTACTTAACGGGCACCCCTGAGGGCATCTCTGACAGACCTGGTGCTTATGAGCAAGTGACAGCTTCTCAGAGTGCCAAGGTCTGTCCCACCTCTATTCGGTAGAGGCAGGCAGTGCATAGATATGAGGCACATCACACTGGGCCAGGGAAATCCTCGATGTGAGTACAGACTAGGAGAAGAACTCACTGAGAGCAGGCCTGCAGAGAGGGACTTGGGGGTTCGGGTGTATGCAAGGCCCAGCATGAGCTAGCAGTGAGCTCTTGCAGCCCAGAAGGCCAACTGCATCCTGGGCTGCATCAACAGATGAGTGGCCAGCAGGTCAAGGGAAGTGATGATCCCCACTCTGCTCTGCCTGGGTGAGGCCCAACATGGTGTGCTGTTTCCAGGACTGCAGCTCCCAGCACAAGAAGGGTTTGGATCTGTTAGAATAGGTCCATTTTCTGTCCTAATAAACTGTCTTTATCTCAACCCACATGCTTTCATTTCTTTCTGCTTCTCTCCCCCATCCCAGAGACAGAGGGGGGTGAGTGAGCGAATGGTTCTGTGGAGCTTAGCTGCCAGATGGGTCAAACCACAACACCCACACTTAAAATGACTGTTGGGACCCTGAGAAACTCATGCTGGGTCATGTGTGACAAACTCAGACTGACTCTAGAGCAGGTGACTTCGAGTGGCTGTGACAGATCCCAACATCTTGCTCCAGTCTGGGAATATGTCCCCTTCCAACTAGGGAAATTAGAAGGCATTAATATGAACACAACCAACACAGGTTCATCTGAAGTGAGAGCCCCAGCCCAGGACCAATGGAGTGAAGGTCCCTGGGCACAACTGCAGCAAGACTTTGCAAGACGTCTGCCAGTGACAGCTCGAAACACCAAATGCATCTTGGTGGTAGTAGGTCCTTTTGGCACATGGGCAGATGTCCTCCCTGGCAAAACCACCACGGAGGCCACCACTGCAAAGCTGAGTGCTGAGCCTGGCAGGCGGCAGAGGCCCTGCCCTGGCACATGGCCCTGGGGCTGCAGGGGAACCTGATGGGAAATGGCCTGAAGTAATCCTTGGGGTTTCTTCCCTCCCCTGCCACACACTCTTTTTGGAAGCATGCTAATTTCTCCTTATAGGCTTGGTATCAACTTTCTTTATCCTGTTTCTTGGCCCTCTTTACAAGCAGGACACATAACCCAGATGTGCCCCAATGCCCTCACCCTGGGGCACAGGCAGGAGGAGCTGGATCCCAATCTGTTGTCACAGGGCTGGGACATTGATAGAAGAGCTGCTGAGGTGTCAGGGGACATGGCCCTCAGCTTGGGGTGCTGTGCTGGATAGGGACATATGGATGGGGGGATGAACAACAGGATATTGTCCTCCATTTGAAGGAGCCACTCCTCTATGGAATGGGCAGCAGGTTGGCGGAGCACTTGGATGAGGGTCAAAATGTCAGTTAGTCAGGGTGACAGCATGGCAGGAGGTAAATCTCTGCAGTCAGGCTGAAGAATTGGGGAAAGTCTTATAGAAGCCATTGGAGTAAGTTGAGTGCAATGACCCCATGTCATACTGGGGGCCTTTAATCACTGAGTGTCACAGGACAGTGACAGTGCTCTGTGCAAACCTTCCAACTGTTTTCTATGGGTTCTTGGAGACAGCTTCTGTGCACAGGTGCCAGATGGGCCAACCTAGCTGATGTTCACCAGGATCTGGGACTTGCAAACATGAAAAATTGTGTCTTGACACTCCTCTTGAAAAATGCATGTTGTAGTCCAGCTGCTTTTCAGCACATGGAAAGAGATGAGGTTTCATCAGGTACATCAGTGTGCAGTACAGTCAGGGGCTGTAGTCCTGCCTTCAGCATGTCACAGGTCTCCTGAAATGAGAGAGCTTAGATCCTAAATCAGGATGGGTTCCTCCTCCACTGTGGACACCAAGGCACAAGTGGTTTGCTGCAGGCAGATCTGGCAGCCCAGCTGCAAGGGGCAGGCTGCCACTCCACCTCAGCCTCTTCTGTGGTCTCCACCTCCTCTGAAGGCCCAAAGCCGTGGGCCATGGGGAGGCTGTGGCAGCCTACAGGAGAGCATGGCATCCATCCTAGACCATTCTCCCCACTCCCCTTTTTGTCTGCAGCGCTGCCCTACTCCTCTCTCTCATCATGACATGTTGAGGGTACGTCTGCCCTTCCCTCGTGTACCACCTCTGCCTCCTGCATGGCAGACTGGGGGATGGTGCTGAGGCCCTGGCATGTACCCCAATTCACTCTGTAAAACCCATCTTTCTTTCAGAAGTGAGTTCTATGCAGTGAAAAGTTCAGGCACACCGAGGGGCTGTTCCATCCCAGGTGCCTTTGCTCCCATCTTTTGAAAAATCCAAGCCCCAGGACAAGCCTCAAACCCAAACATCTTGGAATGGTTCCCAACAGCAAAAGCATGTTGGTATAAGGGGACCGTAGTGGTATCTCCAGGGCTCCACTTCCTTTATTCCATGGCCTTTGCCGCCATTTGGAGATGTCCCTGATCTGTTCCTGATCCCAAAAAGAACTGGGCAGAAGGAAAGTGACAGTTTCTCAGGACAAGAAGGGAAATCTCTCATGTCTCTCCTGAGCTGTGCCATCTCCATGCTGCTGACCTCACAGGCCTTGAAATGACACAGGCTGATGTCACAGGGGGTGCACTGCATCACCAGGATATCGTCACTGGAGCAGTGGCAGTACTGGCACTTCCCTGCAAGGCCTGGTCCCTGCTGGGCACTGCTTGGGTGCTCCCTACCGCTGTCCTTCTGTGGCTAGGAGTAGGGTCAGCAGGCAGCAAGCTTGCACTGGGCAACCCTCGATGACGGGCGGAGGAGCAGGGGCACCTTGCAGAGGAGCTGTGGTTGAGGAGCCAGGGCGGGCATCCCTTTTCCTGAGCTGAGGGCCAGCAGTAAGTGAGATGGAGGGCTGCTGGAGCGTGACCATCGCCTCTGTCCTTACTTCCCTGTTCCCAGTGTTCCTACACCTCTCCCACAAAGGTAAGGGTGTCAGGAGTCCCTTCCCAAGATCTGTCACATGGGCTGTCAGCTGCCCAAAGCTGCAAGTCCTGGGCTTTGGAGGGAGGCTGGACAAGGCTGGTGGCTTCTGTTTTGAGACTCCTGCCTGAGTGTCCCTCTGAGCTCAGGGGACAATGTGGCAGCCAGGACTCCTGGGTCCTGACGCTAGGGATGCCCTTATCCCTAGGCCTTCTCTAGGCATACCTCCTTGCTATGGGGGACAATCCAGGGCCAGGTTTCCCTGGGAGCTGGCGCCTCTTTGGGATGTGACTCTGGGAGGAAAAACATTATAGAATCATGGAATGTCCTGGGTTGAAAAGGACCTTAAAGATCATCTACTTTCAATCCCCCTGCTCCGGGCAGGGTTGCCAACTACTAGAGCAGAATGCCTAGAGCTGCATCCAGGTGGCCTTCAATGCCTCCAGGGATGGAGCATTCACAACCTCTCCGGGCAACATGTTCCAGTGCCTCACCACCCTCTGAGTGAAAAAAGGTCTCCTAATTTCTAGTCTAAACCTCCCCTCTCTTACTTTAAAACCATTCCCCCTTGTCCTATCACTACCAACACATATGAACAGGCATTTCCCCCTCCTGTTTATACACTCCCTTCGCGTACTGGAAGGCCACAATGAGGTCTTGGCAGAGCCTTCTCTTCTCCAAGCTAAACAAGCCCAGTTCCCTCAACCTTTCTGCACAGGAGAGGTGCTCCAGCCCTCTGATCATCTGCGAGGCCCTCCTCTGGATCCGTTCCAAGAACTCCACATCCTTCTTGTGCTGGGGGCCTCAGGCCTGTACGCAGTGTTCCAGGTGGGGTCTCACAAGAGCAGAGTAGAGGGGGACAATCACCTCCCTCTCCTTGCTGGCCATTTTTAATGCAGTCCAGGACACAGTTGGCCTTCCAGGCAACAAGCACACACTGCTGGCTCATGTGCAGCTTCTCGTCCAGCAGGACCCTCAAGTCCTTCTCTACAGGGCTGTTCTCAAGTTCTCCTTTGCCCATTCTATATAAATACCTGGGATTGCCCCAGCCCAAGTGCAACACCTTGCACTTGGCCTTGTTGAGCCTCATTAGGTTCTTATGGGCCCACTTCTCCAGCCTGTCCAGGTCCCTCTGGATGGCATCCGTTCTCTCTATTGTATCAACTGCACAGCTCAGCTTGGTGTCATCTGCAAACTTGCTGAGGATTCACTGGATTCCATCATCTGTGTCATTGATAAAGATGTTGAAGAGCACCAGCTCCAAGACCGACCCTTGAGGGACACCACTTGTGAGCAGCCTCCACCCAAACATAGAACCATTGACTACAACTGTTTGGCTGCGACCAGCCAACCAATTATTGATCCACCTAACAGTCCATCCTTCAAATCCATTCCTCTCCAATTTAGAGAGATAAATGTGGTGAGGGACCATATCTAATGCTTTGCTCGAGTCCAGGTAGATGATATTCGTAGCCCTTCCTTTCTCCACTGTGGTGTAAATGCCTGAAGTAACTAGGAAAATAAAACCAACATTCACATTTTTAAGGAAAAGGTACAGCATTGAAGAGGCTTTCAGGGTAGGGCATAACTGCATTATCTGAGCGTTCCCTAGGCTCCCAACCTTTGATGCTATCGCGCTGGGGAAACTTGGTGTGCTAGCTCTAAGGAACAGCACGGAGCGTAGAGTGGAGTGGAGACACCACGGCTAGGCTCTGTAATCAGGTGGGACCTCGATTGTTCTTGTGCACAAAGCTGCACTTTTTGCCACCCTAAGCCAAAGACCTGTCATGTTTTGACAAATGCTGTACCCTAGTGTACTTTTTGCTCATTATAATATCATTATAATACCAAAACACACCTCCATCCCAAAAGCTACCCGCCTCCAAGGTGCGACCACCCCTCACTGAGCATGTGCTCTGAATTTCTCAGAGCCTATTACTTTAAACGGAGATGGGAAAACTTTACACCAATCATAACTAAGATATGCTTGACTAGAGCCACTCAAGCTCCACCTAAAAGATAGAAAATAATATAAATTGGCCCAAGAGAGAGGGGATGTTAGGGAAGATACCACCATCAGGGGAGATACCATCCCGAGGAAATACAACATCCTTAGGACCTCCTGACTCCTGGGATCAGTCGACGGGCTGAGCCTCTCTTCCCCCCCCATTGGGACACCTTTGGGTGAGATCTGAATACTTGCTTATAAATATCTATAGAGTCTTTGATCCTTTTAATGTTTTTATTTCTAGGCTGCACACCTGTGACACCTGTAAACACCTGTAACATCTGTAACATCTATAACACCTGTAACATCTATAACACCTACAACACCTATAACACCTGTAACATCTGTAACACCTATAACACCTGTGTATTTTATGCATACTAGCTTGCTTTTGCAGACAGTCACTATTGCCGGCAATCCAAAAGAACCTGATTATCTGTTGCTGTAATAAACCATACTTGATTGCATTGTGATAACTCTCATTAAGTGCAACGAGGGTGAGGGTGGTTATCCGTGATAGTTCAGTGTTCTGAATCTAACCAGACCCCCAGGCGGTTAATGCATTTTTGGTGAATGTCCGAATGGACCCCCAGACCGTTAATGCGTTGATGGTGAATGTCTGACTGGAACCCCAGACGGTTAATGTGTTTTTGCTGAATGTCCGACTGGTTCAGTACCCTGAATCTGACCGGGCCCATAACGGTTAATCAGCTACACCCCTTAACGCCACATCCACTGATGCCATCACTCCATCATAGAAGGCCACCAGATTGGCTAGGCAAAATCTGCCTTTGGTGAAACCATGCTGGCTGTCTCAGATCACCTCTTTATCTCATGCATGCCTTCAGATGTGTTCCAGAAGGGACTGCTCCTTGATGTTCCCAGGCACAGCGACGAGGCTCACCAGCTTGTAGTTCCCCAGCTCTTATGTTCTCCCTTTCTTAAAAATGGGAGTCATGTTTCCCTTTTTCCAGTCACTGCGGGCTTCACCCAACAGCCATGATTTTTCAAATTATGATGGAGAGCGGCTCAGCAACCACATCAGCTGTCTCTACACCTCCAGATGACACCCCTGTATTCCTCCTAGGCTATACAACCCTGCTTCTACTTCTGTGCATTTCCCTCTTTTCCCTCAGTTTAAGCAGCAGGTCCTTGCTCAGTCATGCCGGTTGCCCACCTCCTCTGCTCGAAGTGTCCTTCACTCTGCTCACAGTGTTTGTCTTAGCTCATGGGTGAACTGACCAGAAGGACAGCGGTAGGGAGCACCCAAGCAGTGCCCAGCAGGGACCAGGCCTTGCAGGGAAGTGCCAGCACTGCCACTGCTCCAGTGACGATATCCTGGTGATGCAGTGCACCCCCTGTGACATCAGCCTGTGTCATTTCAAGGCCTGTGAGGTCAGCAGCATGGAGATGGCACAGCTCAGGAGAGACATGAGAGATTTCCCTTCTTGTCCTGAGAAACTGTCACTTTCCTTCTGCCCAGTTCTTTTTGGGATCAGGAACAGATCAGGGACATCTCCAAATGGCGGCAAAGGCCATGGAATAAAGGAAGTGGAGCCCTGGAGATACCACTACGGTCCCCTTATACCAACATGCTTTTGCTGTTGGGAACCATTCCAAGATGTTTGGGTTTGAGGCTTGTCCTGGGGCTTGGATTTTTCAAAAGATGGGAGCAAAGGCACCTGGGATGGAACAGCCCCTCGGTGTGCCTGAACTTTTCACTGCATAGAACTCACTTCTGAAAGAAAGATGGGTTTTACAGAGTGAATTGGGGTACATGCCAGGGCCTCAGCACCATCCCCCAGTCTGCCATGCAGGAGGCAGAGGTGGTACACGAGGGAAGGGCAGACGTACCCTCAACATGTCATGATGAGAGAGAGGAGTAGGGCAGCGCTGCAGACAAAAAGGGGAGTGGGGAGAATGGTCTAGGATGGATGCCTTGCTCTCCTGTAGGCTGCCACAGCCTCCCCATGGCCCACGGCGTTGTGCCTGCAGAGAAGGTAGAGACCACAGAAGAGGCTGAGGTGGAGGGGCAGCTTGCCCCTTGCAGCTGGGCTGCCAGATCTGCCTGCAGGAGACCATTTTTGTCTGTGTCCACAATGGAGGAGGAACCCATCCTGATTTAGGATCTAAACTCTCTCATTTCAGGAGACCTGTGACATGCTGAAGGCAAGACTACAACCCCTGACCGTACTGCACACAGATGTACAAAGAAATGGATTCCTTCCTGAAAAGGAGAAATGAGCCTACTGTTAAGAAGTGTGTGTGCCAGGTGAGGGAGAGAAGCTGAGGGATTCCTTCAGGCTGTTTGCCAGCAGGTTCCCCTGCAGCCCCAGGGCAATGTGCAGGGCGCCTGGTGGGGGGCAGAGCAAGGGAGGCCTTGGGCTGGGCCTCTGCTGCTGAGCTGGGCTGGGCTCCTGGGCCCAAGGGGAGCTCGTGGCAAGCGGGCAGCGCTGCAGAGAGACAGCTCTGCCCAGGAGCAGCTCCTCTGCACAGTGCGGCAGGCCTGGGGGCACTGCCTGCAGAGACAAAGTGCTTAAAGACAGGGAGAAGTGGAAGAACACATGGAACTCCCTGCGGGATAAGACTTCGCAGCCGTGCACCCGGTAAGTCTCTGGCTGGAGGGCAATGCAGCCACAGTTCGTGGAGGCAGGAGAAGCTGGGGGTGCAGGCAGGGGTGTCCAGGGCTGTGGTGCAGAGCAGGGTCCCTGCTGTGCCCCAGGGGCTCTGTGCTGGGCCAGGGCCTCTGCTGCCTGCCAGGCTCAACACTCAGCCTGCCCGGGGAGCTGCCCAGGGCGCTGCGGGGAGAAGCTGAGGGTGGAAGGAGCCCTTCCGGCAGGGCAGGGTCCTGCTGCTGGCAGGAGGCTGCTGCCTGGGGCAGCCTGCTCACAGATCCACAGCACACCAAGGGAATTTCAAAGGGAACTTCACTCTCATCTTTCCTTAGCCTCTGCTTTCAGTTTTCTTTTCGGCTCAGTGTCGTGGTTCCGCTCGAGTGGGCAGCCGAGCTCCACCACAGCCGCTCTCTCACTCCCCCTCCTCAAAGAGGAATGGGGAGAAAATATGTGAAAAGGGCTCAAGGATTGAGATAAGGATGAGAAAATCATGCAATAATTATTGTAACGGGCAAAACAGACTCGGCATAAGGAGATAGTAAGATTTATTGCCTATTACTAACAAGTGAGAGAAGTGAGAAAACAAAGGAAAAAAGAAAAAAACAAAAGCACCTTCCCCCCCATCCACCCTCTTCCACCTCCTCCCCCCGAGCGGTGCAGGGGAACGGGGGAATGGGGGTTATGGTCAGTCTACAGCATTTCTTCTCTGCCGCTCCTTCTCGGTCACTCTCGTCCCCTGTGCTGTGGGGTCCCACCCACGGGATGCAGTCCTTGATGAACTGATCCGGCGTGGGCTTCCCACAGGCAGCAGCTCTTCCAGAACTGCTCCGGATATGGGTCCGTACCACGGGGTCCAACCCTCAGGAGAAAACTGCTTCAACCTGTCTCCCCCACGGGCAGCAGCTCCTGCCAGATCACCTGCTCCTGCGTGGGCTCCTCTCCATGCGTTACAGGTCCGGCCCGGAATCTGCTCCGGCAGGGGTCTTCCACAGGCAGCAGCCTCCATTGGTGCAGGGCCACCTGCTCCACCGTGGTCTCCTCCACGGGCTGCAGCGTGGAACCCTGCTCCACCGTGGTACTCCATGGGCTGCAGGGGGACATCCTGCTTCACCATGGTCCTCACCACAGGCCGCAGGGGACTTCTGCTCCGGCGCCTGGAGCACCTCTCCCCCTCCCTCTACACTGACCTTGGCATCTGCAAGGCTGTTTTCTCACTCCCTTGACTCTCCCGGCTGCTGTCTGGCACAGCGTTTTTTTTCCCTGTCTTAAATATGCTTTCACAGAGGTGCAAACAACATCGCTTATTGGCTCAGATCTGGAAAACAATGGGGCCCTTCCCAAACATGGGGCAGCTTCTAGATCTTTCTCACAGAAACCACCCCTATGGCTCCCTGCTACCAAAACCTTGCCACATAAACCCACTACAAGGACGTGACTCATAACCTCAGCAGCAGAACCTCCAGCAGAGCAGTCTCCTGAGTTCTTGTCAGTCCCTCCCTGGCCTTGCCTCCCCTGGCAGAAGCCCTCTGCTGTTTCTCACTGCTCCTACACCTATTGTTGTTTTTGGTTTATGGCTCCCTGCAGATCTGGCTTTCAGCTGTAGCTCAAGCTCTGACCCTCTTGGTCCCACCACACAGATCTGTCCTTAGGAGAAAGGTTCCCAAACCCCGTCTAAACTCTGGGGCTTGAGGCAATGCAGTCTGGAGGGAAGGAAAAAAATGAATCATTTTCCCAGACATTCTTAAGGCCACAATCATTGAGCAGTTCTATATGGGCAACTCGACTGAGCCCTAGAGGAGTTTGGCTGAGACCAGGGTAGATGGACAGACTGCCTATCCTCACTGCACTAAGGACATTCACAAAATCTCACCTGGAATGTAGGAAAAATGCCAGGGTTTTCTACCCTCAAAAAACTTAGAAGAGTTTCACACGTGCAGTTGGAAGAAATTAAACCACAAATGCCATTTGGCAATCAAGAGTGTTGAGAGTGGTAATGCTGGGAAGTCCACATACATCAGAGGTAGATTTAATCAGAGATCACTCCTGATTTCTTTATGTTTAGACCTGTAGGACCGGCGTGACTCCTCCACAGAGCACAGCAGTGTCCCCTGCTCCCAGTGGCACCTTCTTCCAGCACCATCCAAAGCTCAAGCAACAGAGCAGCAGAAAGGTCTCAGAAAGGGGAAAGTCACTGTGTGGGATTTCAGTGAGAAGTGGAGTAGGTTTTTCTCAGAGATGTCTCTCTTAATTATCACAGTCTTTTCTTCCTTGGGTAGTCCCCTTTGTCCAGGAAGATCAGATGTCCAACAGCAGCTCCATCACCGAGTTCCTCCTCCTGCCATTTGCAGACACACAGGAGTTGCAGCTCCTGCACTTAATGCTCTTCCTGGGCATCTACCTGGCTGCCCTCCTGGGCAACGGCCTCATCCTCACCACTGTAGCCTGCGACCACCGCCTCCACACCCCCATGTACTTCTTCCTCCTCAACCTCGCCCTCCTTGACCTAGGCTGCATCTCCACCACTGTCCCCAAAGCCATGGCCAATTCCCTCTGGGACACCAGGACCATTTCCTATGCAGGATGTGTTGCACAGGTTTTTCTTTTTCCTTTTCTCATGTCAGCAGATTTGTTTCTTCTCACTGTCATGTCCTATGACCGCTACGTTGCCATCTGCAAGCCCCTGCACTACGAGACCCTCCTCAGCAGCAGAGCTTGTGCCCAGATGGCAGCAGCTGCCTGGGGCAGTGGGGTTCTCCATGCTCTGCTGCACGCTACCAATACATTTTCCCTGCCCCTCTGCCAAGGCAATACCATGGACCAGTTCTTCTGTGAAATCACCCAGATCCTAAAAACCTCCTGCTCAGACTCCTACCTCAGGGAAACTGGGCTTCTCACATTCAGTGGCATTCTGGTTTTAGGGTGTTTTGTATTCATTGTGCTGTCCTATGTGCAGATCTTCAGGGATGTGCTGAGGATCACCTCTGAGCAGGGACGCCACAAAGCCTTTTCCACGTGCCTCCTTCACCTGGTCGTGGTCTCCCTGCTGGTTAGCACTGGTGTATCTGCCTGCCTGAAGCCTCCCACTATCTCCTCTACATCCCTGGACATGATAATGGCTGTTCTATATGCGGTGATTCCCCCAGCAGTGAACCCCCTCATCTACAGCATGAGAAACCAGGAGCTCAAGTGTGCCATTAGGAAAATGATGTCATGGATGTTTATCAGGATTTGCTCAGGAAATTAATTGGACCCTTCAGCAGCTATAGACTGCTTCTTTTGCTTCTTCTACACATGAATTGTGGTTTACGTCATGACAGGCTAAGCCTGGTTTTACTTCTAGATGTCTTTTTTTTTTCATTTTCCCCTTGTGATACTGTTTTCCACAAAGAAATGCCATTCTTCATCCCCTTGCACTTAAGTACCAACATATCTTGTGTGACCCTGAGGCTCTGCATAAACAAGGAGCCAGCCTGTCTGTGTATTTAAACAAAATAAATGAACCTAAAGCAAATTCTTTTTCTGGATCCCACTCTCAGCAGAGCAGAGACATAATGGGACCAGCAAACCCCTTTCTGGCTGCAGCAGCTCGGGGCAGGCTGCCCTGGCCCGTGGGCTGCAGGATCTGCCTGAGGACCCACAGGGATTGCACGGAGGGGCTGCAGGCCTCTGAGGATCTGCTGCAGAGAAGAGCAGGAGACACCACAGCAGGGTACGCTGATCTCTGTATGCTTCTGCCATGGATGTTTCCATCTGTGGGGCTGAACCCTCTATGCCCCAGGAGCTGGTGTTCCCTTCAGAGGGGCTGGGGCTGTGGTGGCAGTACCCAGAGCCCTGCAGCAGCCTGCAGTGGGCACTGCCCTGGAGCCACTGCCACTGGGCTGGGCAGAGGGCAGGGAGGTGGGCAGAGGTCAGGAAGGTGGAAGACCTGTGCTCGAGGTCTGTGTTAGGGGAACAGCCAGCTCTATTGGCCTCTGTCCTGGCCTAGAGCCCTGCAGACCTGGAGCAGGGCTGTCTGCAGAGGCCCCCATGGGACGTGGCTGGGTCAGGGCAGGGGCCATGGGCTGGAGGAGGCTGCAAAGGAAGGCCATAGCAGGAAGGGACCCTGAGGGTTCCATTGGGATTTTAATGGGGGGAGCTCCTCCCAGCCCTGAATGTGCACTGCCATGTGCGGTGCCGTGGTGGCACGGCTATGGGACCATATGTGGGGCAGTGGGGCTGGGACGATGCAGGAACAGGGCTCTGAGAGGGGCCATGAATGAGCTGGTAGGGGGTGACAGCAAGGACAGGCTCCAAAACAGGAAATTATGGCGGAGATGGAGATACGGTTTTAGCAAGGGCAGAGCTCACCTGGAATTGATGTTATCAAGAAAAGTCAAGAGCAAAGAGAAGAGCTTCTGCTGGAGCTAAGGCTCAGATTACTCACCCAGCTCACCCAGGGCTCGTCCTGAGCAAGGCGGCCACAAGCCCTGCCTGCCCTCCTGCCTGCCTCGCGCCGGCAGGTGGCTGTAGCAGAGGGGACCCCCAGCCAGCCCCTCGATGGGGCTCTGCCAGCCCCTTGCCCTCCCCTCTGCAGTGACATCATTGCTGCCCAGGGGGCTTTCTGATGTGCAGGACAATTTCAGGGAGGACAACTGCCCATGTGCCAAAAGGACCTACTACCACTAAGATGCATTTGGTGTTTCGAGCTGTCACTGGCAGAGGTCTTGCAAAGTCTTTCTGCAGTTGTGCCCAGGGACCTTCACTCCATTGGTCCTGTGCTGGGGCTTTCACTTCAGCTAAACCTGTGTTGGTTGTGGCACAAGCAAGACACCTTTTACAGATGCACTCTGCATCCTCCTTCACGGGAGGGCACCACTCCATGTCCTTTGCTCTGCTCACGGTGTTTGTCTTAGCTCACGGATGAACTGGATTACATCTGCTTGAGTCTCCTGATGCCCGAATGCACCACACAATAACTATTACTTTCCCTTACTGTGCGGATTGACCTGATGGGTCTGTTTACATTAATCCCTTTTAATTTCCCTAGTTGGAATGTAACATATTCCCAGACTGGGACAAGCAGCTGGGTTCTGCCACAGCCACTCAAAGTCGCCTATTCTTGAGTCTTTCAGCCTGAGTTTATCACACATGGACAAACATTAATATCTTCGGGTTTCAGTGGCAATTTCAAGTGTAGTGAACTCCAGGAATCCACTGGAAAGTCTTCCAGGATGTGTGGTGCCAGCCTAGAGGAATCCCTTGCAGAACCTACAGACTTGTCCAGGCCATAGTCTTGAATTCCCAGACTGCAGTGGCTGCCTTCCAATGATTGTGACTTATGTTAGACTCATAGAACCATAGAGCCATAGAATAATGTAGATTGGAAAAGATCTCTCAAATCATCAAGTTCAACCATTTACCTAACAGTACCACATCTACCACTAAACCGTGTCCCTAAGCACCACATCTACACGTCTTGTGAACACCTCCAGGGATGACCACTCCACCACATCCCTGGGCAGCTTGTTCCAGTGCATCACAACCCTTTCAGGGAAAACATTTTTCCCAATATTCAACCTAAATCTCTCCTGGTGCAACTTGAGGCCATTTCCTCTTGTCCTGTTGCTGGCCCCAGTACTGAGTCCCGGGGGACTCCACTTGTGACCTGCTGCCAATTGGATTTAACTCTGGGAAACAGAGTCAAAACCTTTACTAAACCTTAGGTAGAAAACATCCACAGCCTCTCCTTCATTCACTAAGTGCATCACCTTTCCATAGGAGAACAGGTTTGTTAAGCAAGACCTGCTTTTCATGCCATGCTGACTGGGCCTGATCACCTGGTTATCCTGTATATGTCGTATGATGGCACTCAAGATAATCTGCACCATAACCTTCCTTGTCACCAATATAAGACTGACAGGCCTGTAGTTCCCTTTGTACTCCTTCTGGCCATTCCTGTAGATGGGTATCACATTTGCTAGCCGAGAGTTGACTGGGACCTCCCCTGACAGCCAGGCCTGCTGATAAATTACAGAAAATGTCTTGGTAAGTACTTCTGCCAGCTCCTTCAATACCCTTGAGCTGGTTATGGATGGATATGGATATTATTCTCCTTAGTCCTCCTTTTGTTCCTAAGGCATTTATAAAAACATTTTTCATTCTCCTTTATGGCAGTAGCCAGACTGAGTTCCAGTTGGGCTTTGACCCTTCTAATTTTCTGCCTGCACAGCCTCACAACATCTTTATAGTTAGTCCTACTGAGCATCTTGCTCCTTGTTCCAAAGATCATAAACTCTCTTTTTCTTCCTCAGCTCTAGCCAAAGCTCTGTTCAGCCACGCTGACCTTTTCTGCTGGCTCATCTTTCAGCACACAGGGATGACCTTTTCCTGTGCCTTTAGGATTTCGTTCCTGAAATGAGTCCAGCCTTCCTGGACTCCTTTGCCCTTCTGGACTGCCTCCCGAGGGACTCTGCCAAGCCGGCTCCTTAACAGGCCAAAGTCAGCCCTTTGGAATTCCAGGATGGCAATTCTTCTAACCCCTCTTCTTACCTCTCCAAAAATCAAAAACTCTATTAATTCATGATCGCTATGCCCAAGATTTGCCCTTCAACTTTCACATTCCCCTCAAGACCTTCTCTGTTTGGAAGCAAAATGTCCAGCAGGGCACCTTCCCTGCTTGTCTCACTCAACAGCTGTGTCAAGAAGTTATCTTCCACCCGCTCCAAAGACCTCCTAGACTGTTTCCTCTCTGCTGCATTGTATTTCGAGCTGACATCTGGGAAGTTGAAGTCCCCCGCCCGAATGTATTTTCAGTAACCAAGTCATTACCAGCCAGTGTGTGAGTGGCTGTAGGACAAGGATGCACTCCAGATATTCTAGGCTTTGATTCAATAACCTCTAGGACAGAAGTCACTGAGCACAAGCTAATAGATCAAACCTCTTTTGTGTTTGTATAGAGCATTCCCGTACTCCAAATTCACCTCTAGAAGAGTCCAAAACCCTCCAGGCACTCACAATTGACATAAGCTATAGCAGAATTACTGCAACCTGTTGCAAGCAGTCCTGGAAGTGCCTTCCCCAGTGACCAGCTCTGGTGAAGGCCTTGGGTTGCTTAGCTTGGAATGAATGCCAGTGGAACTGGGGCTTTGTGTATCTCTGTCCCCAAGTGCGGATGCCAATCACAGAGGTTGCCCAGGTGACATGTGGCAGCGATAGCTTCTGCCAAGAGGCAAAACCCCTCTCTTGGCACAATGGATGAGGAACAAAGCCTTCATCCTGTTGGACTGATCTTACAGTCATACCCAGGCACAAGGCTGCCAGGCTGTCACCATGACTGTCGCAATGTGCCGCTCTGTCAAGCAACAAGTAGCACTTCAGGAGAATTCAGCCCTATTATTTATTCTGCAACTAAATGGCCACTTTTCTGACCCTGTAAAGATTCTCATGCATTTGACATCGCAAAGAAAAGGTGGTGTCTCCTTCCTAGTGAGGAATAACCCCAAGCACTAGTACAGGCTGAGTCGAGGGGGAGGATCACCTCCATTGACCTGCTGGCAACACTCTTCGGAATGCACCCCAGGATCCCGTTGGTCTTCTTGGCCACAAGGGCACACTGCTGGCTCATGCTCAACCTGCGGTCCCCCAGGACTCCCAGGTCCTTCTCTGCAGAGCTGCTCTCCATCAGGTCATTCCCAGCCTGTACTGGTGCTGGGGGTTATTCCTTCCTAGGAAGGAGACAGGACCCTGCACTTGCCCTTGTTGAACTTCATGGAGTTTCTCTCAACCTGTCTCTCCAGCCTGTCAGGGTCCCTCTGAATGGCAGCACAGCCCTCTGGGGTATCAGCCACTCCTCCCAGCTTTGTGTCATCAGAAAAGTTGCTGAGGGTGCACTCTGTTACATCATCCACTTCACTGATGAATAAGTTGAACAACAGAGAGGAACTTTGGCACGTCCCATAACCCTGCAAATCTTGGTAAGGCAATTCCTGCTGCAGGAATCAGTCAGCACAGTGTTTAGAGAGGGCCAGTCAGTGTTTGCTTTGTCTGCTTTCAAGTGTGTTCCCCAGGAGAGACCCTGCTGTCTTCAAGGAGCCGTGAGCATTGGAGCCCCAGGGCCATGTGCAGAGAGCCTGGTGGGGGGCAGAGCAAGGGAGGCCTTGGGCTGGGCCTCTGCTGCTGAGCTGGGCCGGGCTCCTGGGCCCAAGGGGAGCTCGTGGCAAGCGGGCAG
This sequence comes from Aythya marila, assembly GCF_965140915.1. Lineage (NCBI taxonomy): Eukaryota > Metazoa > Chordata > Aves > Anseriformes > Anatidae > Aythya > Aythya marila. Next base: position 2,905,886 of record NW_028137334.1, on the reverse strand, counting down.
CGCTGCAGAGAGACAGCTCTGCCCAGGAGCAGCTCCTGTGCACAGCGCAGCAGGGCTGGGGGCACTGCCTGCAGAGACACAGTGCTTAAAGGCAGGCAGCAGTGGCAGGATGCACGGAGCTCCTTGCTGGACAAGACTTCCCAGCCCTGCACCTGGTAAGTCTCTGGCTGGAGGGCAATGCAGCCACAGTTCCTGGAGGCAGGAGAAGCTGGGGGTGCAGGCAGTGGAGGCCAGGGCTGTGGTGCAGAGCAGGGTCCCTCCTGTGCCCCAGGGGCTGTGTGCTGGGGCAGGGCCTCTGCCGCCTGCCAGGCTCAGCACTCAGCCTGCCCGGGGAGCTGCCCAGGGCGCTGCGGGGAGAAGCTGTGGGTGGAAGGAGCCCCCCTGGCAGGGCAGGGTCCTGCTGCTGGCAGGAGGCTGCTTCCTTGGGCAGCCTGCTCACAGCTCCACAGCACCCAGTGGCATTTCGCAGGCAAGTTTTTAATGTTTAAAGTCCAATTAGGAATGTTCTGTCCTCTTGCCAGTGTCCTACTCTTCTGGATGGAGACGGATAGCAGGGAGAAACGGAAAAGGAGCTGCCAAGTATGAGCTCATGGCTGAGACTCCTGAACTGTGGTACTGATGATCAGTAGGTTTGTGAGCTGCCCCAAAGCTGCCTGCAGACTCTCCTCTTCCTATCAAAAGCAACAGCATCATCTTTGCTGCACCCATCCAGGCATTTTTACAGGTCCTTTTCCACCTGTAAACATGCACAGGCAACTAGCCAGTCCCCTGCATACAGGAGGTTGCTGAAGGGCAAAGATTACTGCACAGAGATTGGGTTGAGGCTGTGAGCCGAAACAGGAATAAGACTTGAGACAAGGAAACAGCTCCCAGAAATAAAACTTTCTGTCAGTGGGGATATGATCAAGGAATGAGAGGAAGGGAGATCAGAGGGTTAATTCATCAGAAAACTCCATGTTCTTCCATTCAGTGAAGACCCCTTCCTCTGAACCTACCCCTAGCTTCTTCTCCCACCTAAACAAAAAAGTCGCTGCCCTCTTGGTCTTTTGAGCTGTGAGCTGCCCTGAAGAGATAAATCTTTCCCATAGTATGTTTGTAATATCTGGAAGGCATACATATTAGAGGAGATGCTAAATGCAAAGACATGCTATTGGGCTGTAGAAATGAATGTTAGGTGTCCTTGGCAAGAGGTGTGGTGCTGAGACCTTGTTCAGGTACCTTGAGAAGGGCTGGGCGTTGAGGGATTGGCAGTGCATTCCTCCTCTCTTAGCAGTGTCTGGCTTCTTTTCAGGGTAAGAGAAATGTGATTATCCTCCATCTCCAAAAGCTGCAAGATCATGGTCATTGGGAACAAGCCCAGCCCACTCACCTCAGGCTGCTCTGAGCTAAAGGGAATCCCTTTGCCTCTCAGGTCTCACAGCCGTTCACTGTGAGTGCAGCAGAAATCCTCAGAATTTCTGACTGTAGAGAACACTGCTTTGGCATGAAGAGGGGGAAGAGGATATCTAGAAAAAATTGCCCCTAAAACTCCTTTCTGTCAACTACATTCTGTAGCACAGGAATGCAGATGCTGACATGCCCTTCTGTGTGAAAAAGGATTTCATCTGACAAAATCTGAATATAAAACTTTGCCCAGCTGCCATGCGCCTGTGTACTCACTGCACTGAGTCAGGACTGATTCCCTCAAGAGCCCAGGAGCAGAGTTCCCTGCTCCTCATGGTGCAGTGAACTTTAAAAATGAAGCACATGTCATGGAGCTAACTGAAAGATTCCAGGAGAGAAAATAAAAGCCTGTAAGAATGGCAGGGGGAGGGTCTACAAGGAACAGTATAGGTTTCACTCAGAGAAGACTGTTCTAACTTTTCATTATCTTTTACTACCTGTACAGATCCCTATACCTAAAAGGCAGCAAATGTCCAACAGCAGCTCCATCACTGAGTTCCTCCTCCTGGCATTTGCAGACACACGGGAGCTGCAGCTCCTGCACTTCGCGCTCTTCCTGGGCATCTACCTGGCTGCCCTCTTGGGCAACGGCCTCATCCTCATAGCCATAGCCTGCAACCACCGCCTCCACACCCCCATGTACTTCTTCCTCCTCAACCTTGCCATCCTCGACCTGGGCTGCATCTCCACCACTGTCCCCAAAGCCATGGCCAATTCCCTCTGGGACACCAGGGCCATTTCCTACTCAGGATGTGTTGCACAGGTCTTTCTGTTTGTCTTCTTGATATCAGCAGAGTTTTCAATTCTCACCATCATGTCCTATGACCGCTACATTGCCATCTGCAAGCCCCTGCACTATGGGATCCTCCTGGGCAGCAGAGCTTGTGCCCAGATGGCAGCAGCTGCCTGGGGCAGTGCCGTTCTCTATGCTCTGCTGCATACAGCTAGTACATTTTCCCTTCCCCTCTGCCAAGGCAATGCCTTGGACCAGTTCTTCTGTGAAATTCCCCAGATCCTCAAGCTCTCCTGTACAGACTCCTACCTCAGGGAAGTTTGGGTGCTTCTGTTCAGTGCTTGTTTGACATCTGGATGTTTTGCTTTCATTGTCTTTTCCTATGTACAGATCTTCAGGGCTGTGCTGACAGCGCCTCCCGAGGAGGGACGGCACAAAGCCTTTTCCACATGCCTCCCTCACCTGGCTGTGGTCTCTCTTTTTCTCAGCACAGCCATTTTTGCCTACCTGAAGCCCCTGACTATTTCCTCCCCATCCTCTGACCTAGTGGTGGCAGTTCTGTACTCGGTGATGCCTCCAGCACTGAACCCCCTCATCTACAGCATGAGGAACCAGGAGCTCAAGGGTGCCATTAGACAAATGATTTCATGGATGTTTCTGTGTAGTGATAAATTTCCCTTCTTTCCACACAAGTGACTTTCCTATCCCCATGAAGGCCTCATCCTTGTTTCATATGTATATTTTCATTGTTATCTTTAATGTCATTACCATTTATGTTCTTAGAGAAACATTTGCAGATGTCTGTAATGAGTAATGATACCGCTCTGTTTACTCTGGAGGCTCTATAAACATGTCTCACAGTAGGACAGCAGGACAGCACTGCCTGTTTTAGTATCTGCTTAATAAAACAGGATCTTCATAGTGCAGTCTGAATGCTTCGCTCTTCTTTCACAGCTTGTGCCAAAATCAGGGCTGTGCAGTTGCTCCCCATGCTGTTGCATGGATTTGGGAGAGACCAAGCATAGGATTTAGGACCAACCTGTTGGTGTCTAATGGCAGCAGAGATGGTCACTGAGGTACATAGGCATGACTGTCCCACATGGGACACAGCAGAGGACATCCTCCAGGACATAAATGTGAAGCTGCCAGGAGAGTCCATTAGCTATATGCAGATTTTCATTGCTGTGCTGAGGATGCCCTCTGAGCAGGGATGGCACAAAGCCTTCTCCACGTGCATCCCTCACATGGCCATGGTCTTCCTGTTTCTCAGGAAGCCTTTTGCCTTTCTTGCCTACCTGAAGTGCCCTTCCATCTCGTCCCCATCCTTGGACCTGGTGATGGCTGTCCTGTACTCAGTGATGCTCCCAGCAGTGAACCCCCTCATCTACCGCACAAGGAACCAGGAGCACAAAGAGAGACCATGTCTGCCATTAGGAAAGTGATGTCATGGATGTCAAGTGCTGTCAGGGATGGCACTGAGGGGCTGCAGGCTTCAAGGGGATCTGCTGCAGAAGAGAGAAGGGGACACAGCAGGGGACACTGACCACTGTACGCTTGTGCCATGGAAGTCCCCATCTGTGGGGCTGAGCCCTCTGTGCCCCAGGAACTGCTTTGCCCTTCAGAGGGGCTGGGGCTGTGGTGGCAGTGCCCAGAGCCCTGCAGCAGCCTGCGGTAGACACTACCCTAAGTACCACTGGCACTGGGCTGGGATGAGGGCAGGGAGGTGGGCAGAGATCAGGGAGGTGGAAGAGCCGTGCTCGAGGTCTGTGTTGGGGGAACAGCCAGCTCTGTTGGCCTCTGTCCTGGCCCAGAGCCCTGCTGACCTGGAGCAGGGCTGTCTGCAGAGGCCCCCATGGGAGGTGGCTGGGTCAGGGCAGGTGCCATGGGCAGGAGAAGGCTGCAAAGGAAGGAGGGCCATGGCAGGAGGGGACCCTGAGGGTGCCATTGGGATTGTAATGGGGGGAGCTCCTCCCAGCCCTGAATGTGCACTGCCATGTGCGGTGCCATGGTGGCACTGCTGTGGGACCATGTGTGGGGCAGTGGGGCTGGGACGATGCAGGAACAGGGCTCTGAGAGGGGCCATGAATGAGCTGGTAGGGGGTGACAGCAAGGACAGGCTCCAAAACAGGAAATTATGGTGGAGACGGAGATATGGTTTTAGCAAGGGCAGAGCTCACCTGGAAGTGGTGTTATCAAGAAAAGTCAAGAGCAAAGAGAAGAGCTTCTGCTGGAGCTAAGGCTCAGATTTCTCACCCAGCTCACCCAGGGCTTGTCCTGAGCAAGGTGGCCACAAGCCCTGCCTGCCCTCCTGCCTGCCTCGCGCCGGCAGGTGGCTGTAGCAGAGGGGACCACCAACCAGCCAGCCCCTCGATGGGGCTCTGCCAGCCCCTCGCCCTCCCCTATGCAGTGACGTCATTGCTGCCCAGGGGGCTTTCTGATGTGCAGGACAATTTCAGGGAGGACATCTGCCCATGTGCCAAAAGGACCTACTACCACCAAGGTGCATTTGGTGTTTCAAGCTGTCACTGGCAGAGGTCTTGCAAAGTCTTTCTGCAGTTGTGCCCAGGGACCTTCACTCCATTGTCCTGGGCTGGGGCTTTCACTTCAGCTGAACCTGCGTTGGTTGTGGCACAAGCAAGACACCTCTTACAGATGCACTCTGCATCCTCCTTCATGGGAGGGCACCACTCCATGTCCTTTGCTCTGCTCACGGTGTTTGTCTTAGCTCACGGATGAACTGGATTACATCTGCTTGAGTCTCCTGATGCCCGAATGCACCACACAATAACTATTACTTTCCCTTACTGTGCGGATTAACCTGATGGGTCTGTTTACACTAATCCCTTTTAATTTCCCTAGTTGGAATGTAACATATTCCCAGACTGGGACAAGCTGCTGGGCTCTGCCACAGCCACTTAAAGTCACCTATTCTTGAGTCTTTCAGCCTGAGTTTATCACACATGGACAAACATGAATATCTTTGTGTTTCAGTGGCAATTTCAAGTGTAGTGAACTCCAGGAATCCACTGGAAAGTCTTCCAGGACGTGTGGTGCCAGCCCAGAGGAATCCCTTGCAGAACCTACAGACTTGTCCAGGCCATAGTCTTGAATTCCCAGACTGCAGTGGCTGCCTTCCAATGATTGTGTCTTATGTTAGACTCATAGAACCATAGAGCCATAGAATAATGTAGATTGGAAAAGATCTCTCAAATCATCAAGTTCAACCATTTACCTAACAGTGCCACATCCACCACTAAACCATGTCCTTAAGCACCACATCTACACATCTTGTGGACACCTCCAGGGATGACCACTCTATCACATCCCTGGGCAGCCTGTTCCAGTGCATCACAACCCTTTCAGGGAAAACATTTTTCCCAATATCCAACCTAAATCTCCCCTGCTGCAACTTGAGGCCATTTCCTCTTGTCCTGTTGCTGGCCCCAGTACTGAGTCCTGGGGGACTCCACTTGTGACCTGCTGCCAATTGGATTTAACTCTGGGAAACAGAGTCAAAACCTTTACTAAACCTTAGGTAGAAAACATCCACAGCCTCTCCCTCATCCACTAAGTGCATCACCTTTCCATAGGAGAACAGGTTTGTTAAGCAATACCTGCTTTTCATGCCATGCTGACTGGACCTTATCACCTGGTTATCCTGTATGTGTCGTATGATGGCACTCAAGATAATCTGCACCATAACCTTCCCTGGCACCAATATAAGACTGACAGGCCTGTAGTTCCCTGGGTCTTCCTTCTGGCCTTTCCTGTATATGGGCATCACATTTGCTAGCCAACAGTTGACTGGGACCTCCCCTGACAGCCAGGCCTGCTGATAAATTACAGAAAATGTCTTGGTAAGTACTTCTGCCAGCTCCTTCGATATCCTTGCATTGATTATGGATGGAGAATAGCCTTAGTCCTCCTTTTGTTCCTAAGGCATTTATAAAAACATTTTTAATTCACCTTTATGGCAGTAGCCAGACTGAGTTCCAGTTGGGCTTTGGCCCTTCTAATTTTCTCCCTGCACAAGCTCACAACATCTTTGTAGTTAATCCTTCTGAGTGTCCTGCTCCTTCTTCCAAAGGTCATAAACTCTCTTTTTCTTCCTCAGCTCTAGCCAAAGCTCTGTTCAGCCACGTTGACCTTCTCTGCTGGTTCATCTTTCAGCACATGGGGATGACCTTTTCCTGTGTCATTAGGATTTCATTCTTGAAGAGTGCCCAGCCTTCCTGGACTCCTTTGCCCTTCTGGACTGCCTCCCGAGGGACTCTGCCAACCTGGCTCCTTAACAGGCCAAAGTCAGCCCTTTGGAATTCCAAGGTGGCAATTCTTCTAACACCTCTTCTTACCTCTCCAAGAATTAAAAATTCTGTTAATTCATGATCGCTATGCCCAAGATTTGCCCTTCAACTTTCACATTCCCCTCAAGTCCTTTTCTGTTCAGAAGCAAAAGGTTCAGCAGGGCACCTTCCCTGGTTGCCTCACTGACCAGCTCAGTCAGGAAGTTATCTTCCACCCACTCCAAAGACCTCCTAGACTGTTTCCTCTCTGCTGCGTTGTATTTCGAGCAGACATCTGGGAAGTTGAAGTTCCCTGCCAGACTGTATTTTCAGTAACCAAGTCATTACCAGCCAGTGTGTGAGTGGCTGTAGGACAAGGATGCACTCCAGATATTCCAGGCTTTCATTCAATAACCTCTAGGACAGAAGTCACTGAGCACAAGCTAATAGATCAAAGCTCTTGTGTGTTTGTGTAGAGCATTCCTGTACTGCAAATTCACCTCTAGAAGAGTCCAAAACACTCCAGACACTCACAATTGACATCAGTTATAGCAGAATTACTGCAACCAGTTGCAAGGAGTCCTGGAAGTGCCTTCCCCGGTGACCAGCTCTGGTGAAGGCCTTGGGTTGCTTAGCTTAGAATGAATGCCAGTGGAACTGGGGCTTTGTGTATCTCTGTCCCCAAGTGCGGATGCCACTCACAGAGGTTGCCCAGGTGACATGTAGCCATGATAGCTTCTGCCAAGAGGCAAAACCCCCTCTCTTGGCACAAAGGATGAGGAACAAAGCCTTCATCCTGTTGGACTGATCTCACAGTCATACCCAGGCACAAGGCTGCCAGGCTGTCACCATGACTGTCGCCATGTGCCGCTCTGTCAAGCAACAAGCAGCATTTCAGGAGAACTCAGCCCTATTACTTATTCTGCAACTAAATGGCCACTTTTCTGACCCTGTCAGGATTCTCATGCATTTGATACCACAAAGAAAAGGTGGTGCCTCCTTCCTAGCGAGGAATAACGCCAAGTACCAGTACAGGCTGAGTAGAGGGGGAGGACCACCTCCATTGACCTGCTGGCAACACTCTTCTGAATGTACCCCAGGATCCCGTTGGCCTTCTTGGCCACAAGGCACACTGCTGACTTGTGCTCAGCCTGCTGTCCCCCCAGACTTCCAGGTCCTTCTTTGCAGAGCTGATCTCCAGCAGGTCATTCCCAGCCTGTACTGGTGCTGGGGGTTTTCCGCCCTAGGAAGGAGATAGGACCCTGCACTTGCCCTTGTTGAACTTCATGGGGTTCCTCCCAGCCTGTCTCTCCAGCCTGTCAAGATCCCTCTGAATGACAGCACAGCCCTCTGGGGTATCAGCTACTCCTCCGAGCTTTGTGTCATCACCAAAGTTGCTGAGAGTGCACTCTGTTACATCATGCACTTCACTGATTAATAAGTTGTACAACAGAGAGGAACTTTGGCACATCCCGTAGCCCTGCGTGTAAGTAGGGCAATTTCTGCTGCAGGAATCAGTCAGCACAGTGTTTAGAGAGGGCCAGTCAGTGTTTGCTTTGTCTGCTTGCTAGTGTGTTCCCCAGGAGAGACCCTGCTGTCTCAAGGAGCCGTGAGCCCTAGAGCCCCAGGGCCATGTGCAGGGAGCCTGGTGGGGGGCAGAGCAAGAGAGGCCTTGGGCTGGGCCTCTGCTGCTGAGCTGGGCTGGGCTCCTGGGCCCAAGGGGAGCTCGTGGCAAGCGGGCAGCGCTGCAGAGAGACAGCTCTGCCCAGGAGCAGCTCCTCTGCACAGCGCAGCAGGGCTGGGGGCACTGCCTGCAGAGACACAGTGCTTAAAGGCAGGTGTTAGGTACTTCACGATCAGCAGTCCTGAGTTTACTTTCTTTTTTCTTTTTTATCTGTTTGTTTGTTTGTTTTTTCTTTTCTCTCAGTCAGTGGAAGGGAATTAGATGCTATTTCCAAGAAGAGTCTGAGAGTACTAAGCCTTCACAAGGAGGATTCGAAGAAATCCCAGCAAGTCAGGACCTTTCCTGTCCCTGAAACCATAGAAAGCTCCACCACCTCACATTCAGTGTCTGCAGGGTCTGTGCGCCCTGGGCTCTAGGTCGTGCCCCCAGTGAGCTGCCCCTGGGCAGAGCCCTGCTGCCAGGAGGTGTCTGCAGGGCAGAGCTGAGCACCCAGCTCTGATGGGCTGGGATGGGGGCTGTGAGCTGCAGGCAGGAGGCGTGGGGACAGAGACCCAGCTGCAGGCAGGGACAGCTGCAGGCAGCAGAGCCATGGGCAGGTGTCGTGGTTCCGCTCGAGTGGGCAGCCGAGCTCCACCACAGCCGCTCTCTCACTCCCCCTCCTCAAAGAGGAATGGGGAGAAAATATGTGAAAAGGGCTCAAGGATTGAGATAAGGACGAGAAAATCGCGCAGTAATTATTGTAACGGGCAAAACAGACTCGGCATAAGGAGATAGTAAGATTTATTGCCTATTACGAACAAGCGAGAGAAGTGAGAAACAAAGGAAAAAAAAAAACAAAAGCACCTTCCCCCCCCATCCACCCTCTTCCACCTCCTCCCCCCGAGTGGCGCAGGGGAACGGGGAATGGGGGTTATGGTCAGTCTACAGCACTTCTTCTCTGCCGCTCCTTCTCGATCACTCTCGTCCCCTGTGCTGTGGGGTCCCACCCACGGGATGCAGTCCTTGATGAACTGATCCGGCGTGGGCTTCCCACAGGCAGCAGCTCTTCCAGAACTGCTCCAGATATGGGTCCGTACCACGGGGTCCATCCCTCAGGAGAAAACTGCTCCAACCTGGCTCCCCTACGGGCAGCAGCTCCTGCCAGGTCACCTGCTCCTGCGTGGTCTCCTCTCCATGGGCTACAGGTCTGGCCCGGAATCTGCTCCGGCAGGGGTCTTCCACAGGCGGCAGCCTCCATCAGTGCAGGGCCACCTGCTCCACCGTGGTCTCCTCCACGGGCTGCAGCGTGGAACCCTGCTCCACCGTGGTACTCCATGGGCTGCAGGGGGACATCCTGCTTCACCATGGTCCTCACCACAGGCCGCAGGGGACTTCTGCTCCGGCACCTAGAGCACCTCTCCCCCTCCCTCATACACTGACCTTGGCGCTGTTCCTCACTCCCTTGACTCTCCCGGCTGCTGTCTGGCGCAGCGTTTTTTTTCCCTGTCTTAAATATGCTCTCACAGAGGCGCAAAACAACATCGCTTATTGGCTCAGCTCTGGAAAACAATGGGGCCCTTCCCAAACACGGGGCAGCTTCTAGATCTTTCTCACAGAAACCACCCCTATGGCTCCCTGCTACCAAAACCTTGCCACGTAAACCCACTACAGCAGGGAATGGCAGGACACAGCTAATAGAATAGTCTGGCACCTCTCTGTCTGCCCTCTAGCCCACAGGATTCAGGACGTGACTCATAACCTCCGTAGCAGGACCTCACTCACAGCAGGCCCTTCTGAGTTCCTGTTGGTCCCTGGCCTTGCCTCCCCTGGCATAAGCCCTGTGCTATTCCTCTCTCTTCTTAAACCTGCAGCTGCTGTTCTTGCTTTATGGCTCCCTGCAGATGAGGAGATGGGGCTTTCAGTTGCAGCTCAAGAACTGACCCTTTGTGTCCCACCAAGCAGATGTGTCCATAGGAGGAAGGTGCCCAGAGTTCCCCTTCTAACCTGTGGGGCTCTGGGCAATGAGGCAGGGAGAGAGCTGCATCTCCTTCCAGGGAGTTTTTTTCCAATTTCACAATCATTGAGCAGCTCAATGTGGGCAACTCGACTGAGCCCTAGAAGAGTCTGTCTGAGACCAGGGTAGATGGCAGACTGGCTATCCTCACTGCACTAAGGACAGTCACTTTGCTTGTCAAGAGCTCACCTGGAATACCTTACAAATATCAGTGTTTTCTACCCTCTAAAAATGCTTCTGAGTGAGACACAACTAGAACAAAGTAAATCACAAGTACTGTTCATCAGTAAAGAGTGTTGACAGTGGTAATGCTGTGAAGTCCACATACATCAGAGAGAGAGATTTAATCAGAGATCACTCCTGGTTTCTTTTCATGTAGAGCTGTAGGACAGGTCTGAATCCTCCAGCACCCACAGCAGAGACCGCTGCTCCCAGGGCCACATTCCTCCAGCACCAACCAGACCTCAAACAAGGGAGCAACAGAAACGCCTCAGAAAGGGGAAAGTCACTGTAGGGGTATTTGGACAGGACTGTCTTTTCTTCCTTAGATAGTCACCTTTGGAGGATCAGATGTCCAACAGCAGCTTCATCACCGAGTTCCTCCTCCTGGCATTCACAGACACATGGGAGTTGCAGCTCCTGCACTTTGGGCTCTTCCTGGGCATCTACCTGGCTGCCCTCCTGGGCAACGGCCTCATCCTCACTGCTGTAGACTGCAACCACCACCTCCATACCCCCATGAACTTCTTCCTCCTAAACCTCGCCCTCCTCGACATCGGCTGCATCTCCACCACTCTCCCCAAAGCTATGGCCAATTCCCTTCATGATACTAGGGCAATTTCCTATGCAGGATGTGCTGCACAGGTCTTTCTTTTTCCCTTTCTGATGTCAGCAGAGTACTTTTTCTCACTGTCATGGCCTACAACCGCTATGCTGCCATCTGCAAGCCCCTGCACTACAGGACCCTCCTGATGAGCAGAATTTGTGCTCAGATGGCAGCAGCTGCCTGGGGCAGTGGGGTTCTCTATGCTCTGCTGCACACTGACAATACATTTTCCCTGCCCCTCTGCCAAGGCAATGCCATGGACCAGTTCTTCTGTGAGATCCCCCAGATCCTGAAGATCTCCTGCTCACGCTCCTAGAGAGGGTAGAGTGCACCTCCACCAGTCAATTTCCATCTCTGATTCCCTGATGCTCCTGAGCCTGTTCACCTCCTCCTGGAGCTCCGCTACCTGGCTGAGCAGTTCTTCAACCTGGGCACACCTCCCACAGGCATACCCACCACTGCTGTCGGAGACTGACAGAAGGCTGGGGCACACTCTGCAGCCCAGGACCTGGACGGCTGCGTGTTTCCCCGAGCCCTCCGTCTGAGTAGCCACACTGGTGACTGTGGCTGGAGATGCCGCACGAGATGCGGAGGCCACGGTTTTCTGCCTGGTTGATACCATGGTCAGGTTCTACGCAAGCAGGTTACAAGCACCGAAGGGAGAGGCAGCTGCAACAGAGCGACGATGGGCCCCCCGCTCGCCCTGCCCGCACGAACTGCCGCGCCACGCCCTGTTTGCCTGTCCTGGTCGCCGCGCTCCTGGTCGCTCGCGCTCCCTAGGGGCAACTTTTAAACAGCCTGGGAGGGGGCGTTGCTGGCTCCGCCCGCGCCTCGTCAGCCTCCCTCGCGAGGACTGCCGGGTCCCGGCGGCTCCCCCGAGTGGCCTCGATGCTGGACAAAAAGCCCTGCCCGCCTCGGTCCCCTGCTCCGCTGCAGAACACGTCTGCCCCGGAGCCGATCGCCTCAGCAAATAGCGCAGAGCAAGCGATGCCACGGTCGGGTGCTGTGCTGCTGAGCTGGGCCAGGCTCCTGGGCCCAAGGGGAGCTCCTGGCAAGCGGGCAGTGTGGCAAATAGACAGCTCAGCCCAGGAGCAGCTCCTCCGCACAGAGCAGGCTCTGACCACAGGTGGCACGGGGAGAGAAGGAGAGAGTGATTGGAGGCAGCAAGGAGTGCAACAACAGAGGGCAGTGTGTGGCAGGACAGATCTGCAGACTCTTGACACTGTGAGTCTCTGGCAGCAGGGCAATGCAGATGGGGTTTCCAGACAGGTCTTCTACAGCTGGCACATCTGATGGCTGATAGCTTCTCTCAGGATGGCTCTTTCTGTTTCTCCAGCACAGAGTACAAGATGCTGTAGAGAAGGGCATTGATGATTGGATTTTTCAAGGGGAAGACCAAAGCAGGGGCTACCCAAAGGGTAAGAATTTTTCTGCAGTCTGTGCTTGCAGATTCTTGCAGTGGAAGGCAGGCAGGCTTCATGGTAATGGGTTGTCAGGTAATGTCATGGTAATGTCTGTCCCTCCCTAGCCTTGCCTCCTCTGGCAGCACCATGGTGCCGTTCCTCCTGGCTTCTCCACGTGGCTGTGCTGCTGCTGTTCTTGTTTCCAGGCTGGCTGGGGATGAGGGTTTCACATGCACATGGAGTGAGCTCTTAGTGTGCTTGGGGGAAGGGGAGTACGGGGACAGGCTGAAGGGGCTGGAGATGTTCATTTTGTGCATGGATTCAGCAGTGCCCTGCTCCTTTTCAGATGAACATGTGAGTGTAATTATCCCACAGCTCACAGAAATGCCAGCAGAAGAGAACAGCCTTTATGGACAGACTGGCTGTCCCCTCTGAAGGAACACTCTGCACTAAAGGGACAGTCCACTTGTCTCTGTGGAGCCACAAGATTTCACTTGGAGTGCAGCAGGAATGACCGTATACAGAAATGAAATCCGTAGAGCCTTGCTCTGCAGTTATGTGAATTTAGAAAGGCAACGTGGATAATAACCTGATATGAGGAGTGAATTTTATTTGTGATTACCACATTCCCCTTTCCTTATTATTATAGGTGAGGACTGACTACAACACTGCCCACAGCAGAATGTCCTACTCCCAGGGTCACCCTCAGGCAGCATCAGTCACAACTCAAGAAAGGGACCTGCAAAATATATGATTAATACTCTGAAATTGAATTAGTGCTTATCAAATAATTCTGTTGTACTTTCTTACTGCCTTTTACCTCTGTGGCCAGGACCCCATGCCTAGAACTAGCAAATGCCCAACAGCAGCTCCATCACTGAGTTCCTCCTCCTGGCATTCACAGACACGCGGGAGCTGCAGCTCCTGCACTTTGGGCTCTTCCTGGGCATCTACCTGGCTGCCCTCCTGGGCAACGGCCTCATCCTCACCACCGTAGCCTGTGACCACTGCCTCCACAGCCCCATGTACTTCTTCCTCTTCAACCTCGCCCTCCTTGACCTAGGAGCCATCTCCACCACTATCCCCATAGCCGTGGCCAATTCCCTCTGGAACACCAGGGCCATTTCCTATGCAGGATGTGCTGCACAGGTCTTTCTTTTTCCCTTTCTGATGTCAGCAGAGTATTTTCTTCTCGCTGTCATGTCCTATGACCGCTATGTTGCCATCTGCAAGCCCCTGCACTACAGGACCCTCCTGATCAGCAGAACTTGTGCCCAGATGGCAGCAGCTGCCTGGGGCAGTGGGGTTCTCTATGCTCTGCTGCACACTGACAATACATTTTCCCTGCCCCTCTGCCAAGGCAATGCCATGGACCAGTTCTTCTGTGATCCCCCAGATCCTGAAGATCTCCTACCTGAGGAGTTTTTGGGTGCTTGTGGTTGGTGTCTGGTTAGCGTCCGTGTGCTTTGTTTTAATTCTTTTTTCTTATGTTCAGATCTTCAGGGCTGTGCTGAGGATGCCTTCAGAACAGGGGCGGCACAAAGCCTTTTCCACATGCCTCCCTCACCTGTTTGTGGTCTCCCTGTTTATCAGCACTGCCCTTTTTGTCTACCTGAAGTCCCCCTACATGTCCTCTCCATCCCTGAACCTGGTAGTGGCAGTTCTGTACTCGGTGATGCCTCCAACACTGAACCTCCTTATCTACAACATGAGAAACAGGGAGCTCAAGTGGGCTATTAGGAAAGTGATTTCATGGATGCTTCTGAATAGAGACAAATTTCCCCTCTTTTTCTAGAAATGACTTAACTTGGTACCTCCCCTCAGGCCTGGTCCATCTTTCATTGTCAATATTGTTATTGTTCTCTTTGGTATCATTTGATTTATTGTGCTCTTAGAGTAATATCTCTTTTTTACCCTACTTCTGCTCAGGATTGACACTTCTCTGTTTGCTCTTGAGGCTCTACAAGTATGTGTCCAACAGAAGGTCAGAGCTGACTCTTACATAGGATCTGCAAAATAAAATGGGATCTTCACAGTGCACTGTCTGAAGGCTTGGCTGTTTTTTCAAGGTTGTTACCAAGCTTTCCAGAAACTTGTGCCTCTTTCCATCACCTATCAGACACTTTCCATCATCTATCAGTGATCATGGTCATCCAGAGAGGTTCTGGGTGAGTAGAGACTTGCAAATGTGATGCCCATCTGTAAGAAAGTTCATACGGAGGACCCAGGAAACTACAGGCCAGTCAGCCTGACTTCGGTGCCAGGAAAGGTGATTGGACAGGTCATCTTGAATGCAATCATGCAGCATATGCGGGACCACCAGGGGATCTGGCCCAGTCAGTATGGGTTCAGGAAAGGCAAGTCCTGCCTGACCAACCTCATCTCTTTTTATGACCAGTGACCTGCCTGGGGGATGCGGGAAAGCCTGCTGACATAGACTACCTAGACTTCAGCAAGGCCTTTGACAGTATTGTCCTGGAGAAGCTGGCAGCCCATGGCTTGGACGGGCACAATCTTTTCTGGGTTAAAAACTGGCTGGGTGGCTGGGCCCAGAGAGTAGTGGTGAATGGAGCGAAATCCAGCTGGTGACCAGTCACGAGTTTTGTTTCTCAGGGGCTGGTGTTGAGGTTCATCCTCTTTAACATCTTTATTGATGATTTAGATGAGTCAATTGAATGCACCCCCAGAATGTTTGTAGATGACACAAATGGTGGAGGGAAGTGTCGATCTGCCAGAGGGTAGGAAGGCCCAGTAGAGGAACCTGGACAGGCTGGATTGATGGGCTGTGTGCAGTGGGATGAGGTTCACCATGGCTAAGTGCTGCGTCCTGCCCTTTGGCCACAACAACCCCATGCAATGCTACAGGCTTGGGGCAGACTGGCCTGAAAGTTGTGCAGAGGGAAAAGTTGGATGTAGTACTTAGGGACATGGCTTAGTGGGTGATATTGGTGGTAGGGGGATGGTTGGACCAGAAGATCTTGGAGGTCTTTTGCAACCTTAATGATTCTAAGATTCTATGCTTCTTATGATGCAGAGCCACAAGTCCATGTTTTCCTGGTACTTTGCCAAGCCTAGGAAGTGGCTGAGGAAGAACTGATTGGTGTCCTATATTCTC
Source organism: Aythya marila (assembly GCF_965140915.1). Taxonomy (NCBI): domain Eukaryota; kingdom Metazoa; phylum Chordata; class Aves; order Anseriformes; family Anatidae; genus Aythya; species Aythya marila. Next base: position 2,890,406 of record NW_028137334.1, on the reverse strand, counting down.
CAGCCCTTAATGCAACGATCTTTCCAGTTGGGTGGCATCAAAACTATGCCTGTGCCCTGTGTCAGGGCTTTCACTGATGGAAACATGTCCCAGAAGCCATATCAGTTTGCTGCTGTTCCCCTGTCGGTGTCCAGCACATGTCTGTGAGACAGTCTTCCCCAACCTGCATGCTGAACCTCATCCCAAAACTCATCAGCAAGTCCTCAGCTTGGGTCCACCCCAAGGACTGGAATGCAGTGGTGACTGCAGGAAGGACGAGCCCTCTCCTTGAGCCTGTCCATAGCTGGATGCCTTTGTATGCTCCACAGGAAAAAGGAGCATATCCATAGCATACTAATGCCCCTTTTACTTTCCTGTGCCTTTGGGAGCCTCAAAAAATGTCCCTCAGCCCTAAGATCCAGTCCAGTGTCTTGCATCAGGAAGCTGGAGAAATTCTCTCAGAATTTCCAATACTCTCCTTGTTGTAGGAAGAATGGCTGAAAACACGACAGACACCAATATTTAATTTGGTTTTGTCTCTTGTCTTCCTTCTGTAAATCAAGAGAGCTCCAGATTTCAGCATATGACTCTCTGAGTACAAAAAGAGAATATCAGGAAATGAAGTCCTGGGAAAGGAGTGGTTTTAGTGGCCTTGAAGTCTGTGCCTGACACAAAAATATATATATTTTCCACTTCTTTAAGGTTTTCCATTGTGGAAATTGGGCTAAGTGGAGGTAATACGGGTTTAATATGGAGCTGAAGAGTGTCTTTTATTTCTTACTGGACCGTACCTTTTATTTTTCATTGCTGTCAATTAAGACATTACCTTTAGTGCCTGCAAGTAGCTCATTCTCCAAGGAAAGCAGCTGGGAATTGGTGCCAAGGGCCTGGAAAACATTCCGATGGAATGCTTGTGGAAAAATCTCAGAGCTTATCACAGCTGCTGTCAGTCCCAGGAGGCTGATGAGAGAAGGGGTGGGGCTGAGGATTAGGGATGAAGACTGTGCATAGAGCGCCTGGCAGAAAGGGTCTTGATTTCCCTACAGGCTCAGAGTCCCTTAGCAGACATTCAGGATCAATACCAGTTGGAGATTGTTGATATAACTTTCTCTGTCGGCAGACAACTAAAGAAACAGAACAAGGAAGAAATCCTTCCCTATACTTTGTATTATTCTTATTCTTGAAGTCTGTCCCTTTAAGAAGACTCCTGACATCTCCCTAATGAACCCCATAAGAATTGAAGACTTCAGGAGAATTATGCCCAGAGCCTTGGCTTGTGAGGGAGTTTTGCATGTTGATTTGCCCTCTGTTGCCAAGTTCCTGAACTGCAGATCCTGAAGCAAGTCTGAAGAAGTAAAGGACAGAAGCAAGCCCCCAGATATTTGAGGGTGTTGGCCAACCCCGATGAGGGCCATCCCAGAAGAAACCACGAGAAAAATAACCAGACGAGGTGCCTGTCCCTGGGAGATGGTGAAGGAGGAAATCAGAGGCACTGTTTACAGGTGAAAAATCAAGTGGGGAGGTGGCTCAGAAAGCCATTGATGTGTTCAACCAAGGAGGATGGCCAAGGCCTGAGCACATCCCCTGAGAAGAGGGATCCTGCACTTCCTGGGCTGCTCAGGGCTCTGGCAGGGGCAGTGTGATGTGGGGTGTGTAGTGGGTTTACGTGGCAAGGTTTTGGTAGCAGGGGGCTATAGGGGTGGTTTCTGTGAGAAAGATCTAGAAGCTGCCCCATGTTTGGGAAGGGCCCCATTGTTTTCCAGATCCGAGCCAATAAGCGATGTTGTTTGCGCCTCCGTGAGAGCATATTTAAGACAGGGAAAAAACGCTGCGCCACACAGCAGCCGGGAGAGTCAAGGGAGTGGGAGAACAGCCTTGCACCAAGGTCAGTGTAGAAGGAGGGGGAGAGGTGCTCCAGGCGCCGGAGCAGAAGTCCCCTGCGGCCTGTGGTGAGGACCATGGTGAAGCAGGATGTCCCCCTGCAGCCCATGGAGTACCACGGTGGAGCAGGGTTCCACGCTGCAGCCCGTGGAGGAGACCACGGTGGAGCAGGTGGCCCTGCACCGACGGAGGCTGCCGCCTGTGGAAGGCCCCTGCCGGAGCAGATTCCGGGCCGGACCTGTAGCCCGTGGAGAGGAGACCACGCAGGAGCAGGTGATCTGGCAGGAGCTGCTGCCCGTAGGGGAGCCAGGTTGGAGCAGTTTTCTCCTGAGGGATGGACCCCGTGGTACGGACCCATATCTGGAGCAGTTCTGGAAGAGCTGCTGCCTGTGGGAAGCCCACGCCGGATCAGTTCATCAAGGACTGCATCCTGTGGGTGGGACCCCACAGCACAGGGGACGAGAGTGACCGAGAAGGAGCGGCAGAGAAGAAGTGCTGTAGACTGACCATAACCCCCATTCCCCGTTCCCCTGCGCCGCTCGGGGGGAGGAGGTGGAAAAGGGTGGATGGGGGGGGAAGGTGCTTTTGGTTTTTTTTTTTTTCCTTTGTTTTCTCACTTCTCTCGCTTGTTAGTTATAGGCAATAAATCTTACTATCTCCTTATGCCGAGTCTGTTTTGCCCGTTACAATAATTATTGCGTGATTTTCTCGTCCTTATCTCAATCCTTGAGCCCTTTTCACATATTTTCTCCCCATTCCTCTTTGAGGAGGGGGAGTGAGAGAGCGGCTGTGGTGGAGCTCGGCTGCCCACTCGAGCGGAACCACGACAGGGTGTGCAATTCCAAGTGTAGGGCACTGGTAGGACACTTGCCAGGCTCTGTGTTGTTGAGGAGATAACAAGGACCTGGGGCTGTAAGGGACCAGTGTCCTCTGGTGGGCCTTAGTGGAAGAGGCTGCAGCTGTAGCCCTGAGGCCATCAGTTCCACTGGGGGGGCTCCAGCCCCAAAATGGCCCTTTGTCATCCCCCTCCACAGCCTGTCCTACATTTTCCTCTACCTGTGCTTGCATCCCTGCAGACTTTTACCATACACTCACATTCTCAGTTCAGTCTGGCCTGATAATTGCCAAAGCTGTCCTAACTTCTCTCCATCCTTACTGGCTGTGGCTTGAAATGCAACCCCGTGTATTCTGAGGATTTACCAATACCTGTGGTTTCCCCACAACTAATCAGGCTTCTTCCAATGCCTGATCCTAATGGTCCTCTATCAGCCAATACATGTATGTCCCAGACCCACATTTGCTTGAATTGTTTTTGTATTGAATCTCTACATTGCAGGCCAGAACTCCACATCATGCTTCTGGAATGGAAAAGGACATACTAGATCAGGTATGCCTGTGAAGTGAATGTTGCCCATGGGTAAGTGCACACCTCTGAAGGCACACCTGCAAGCATCCGTGGCCACTGGTAGTTCCATGACACAGTAGGTAAAGCTCTGAAGGGACTGTGGCTCATAAATAACAATGTGTTGGAACAGGTACATCTCTAAAGGACTGTGGCCAGTGGACAAGCCCAGGCTGGAGCAGGGGTGAGGGGAGAAGCTCATTGCAATGTCAGATTCTGCGGCCTGGTCTGTGCTGTGGTTTAACCCAGCAGGCAGATAAGAACCACACAGCCATGTTCTGTAGGAGGTACCACTCGAACCAATGGCAGACAAGCCTCACAAGAAGTAGTGCAAGTGCAGCAGTGACATGACCTGAGCTGGCATTGGTGCCCTGTCACTCCATGTAACATATGTCTTCTCCTGTCCTGTGGGGCCACAACAACACATAGAACACAATTCATGGACTAAATGGACTCCTTGAACATTTTATGAAGATTTCAGAGAGGTGGCCTATAGGCTAAGGGAATGATATCTGTGTTTTAATTGTGGGGTGCTGATTAATGAAGACTTATTGGAAAGTCTGGGACCTGTCATGATATAAACGGTACAGAACAAGGGCTGGATATTGTCCTGGTTACTTCTTGGGTGACTTTTTTGGCTCTCAACCCAGCTCAGAGAGGTTGTTTTGTTCTTCCACAGAAGGACACAGAATGGATCAGTCAGAAGTCCACCTGCGTGCCTTGCACAGATGAGGCTTCAGTGTGTACATTTTGTGCGTGTACTTAGCCAAACCTGAGTGAGCACAAGTGCCCACAAATGCATGTGTCCATTCCTCATGCTGTGGGGCATCTCAGATGAGTGCAGAGCAGAGAAATGCACTGTGGGGCTGAGGTGCCTCCCAGCATCTGGGAGAGGCAGCAGGTGCCAGAGGGACACCACAACCACTGCAATGCCCTGCCTTTGGGTGTGCAAGGGAAAGTCTTGTGTGTGCTTGCCTGTCTCCTGCATCACCCTCCCCTGCCTTCCTGGACTGTGTCAGCAAATGTGCCAGAGGGACCAGAAAGCTTTCTGGAGACTTGGAATGACATCAAACCTGTCTTCCAGAAGAGGAAAAAAAAAATGTGTGGAAAGAATTAAGGCTGGTCAGCCTCATCTCAGTCCCTGGGAAGGTGATGGGAGATGTTCTCCATAGCTACCTCTGGGCACTTGAAGGACAAAAACAGGATTGCTGAACCCATAGGTGAGGGGAAAGAAAGGGATGCTGTCTACCTGCACCTTGGCCTGTGACTTTGTCTCCCAGAGACTTCTCATAGCCTGGTTGATGCTATGTGGACTTAACAAATGAATGAGGCTGTGGGTGGGAAGCATGCTGGACAATCAGGTCCAGGTGTCATCCGTGCTGCAAAGTTCTCCTGTCAGGCAGTTTCTGGCAGCATCCATCAGTGAGCAGCACTTGGGCCAACACTGCTGAATGTCGTTATTAACTCAAACTACAGTATGGAGCACACTTTCAGATCCTTTCTGGATGGTGCCAAGCACAGAGGAGCCATTGAGCAACCGCATCAGAAATTTCAAATCCATTGGAACCATCTGCTCACCTCTGACTCTGGAGCACACAGGCCAGCAGCAGTAACATGGCTGGGGACAGGGCCTATGAGGTGACTGCTTCCTGAAGCAGCTGATGTGTCAGCCCTTGCCTCCTGGCTAACATCTGTGCTTTTCCACTTACACCGTCCAGCATCCCTGATAAGGCAGCAGAAGGCACCTGCTTGGCACACTGATTGTGAAATGCCCTCTGTCTGAGAGCCTGACAGGCCCCATGCAGGAAGAGACCTTGGGTGTGGGTTTTCAAGTCCCTTCTGCCTGAGCACATGGTGGGACAGAAAGAGGCACACAACTTGGTTACATCCATCTGAGAAACTGGAAGGCCAGCAGCAGGCATGTGGCTTGGAAGATCCTGGTGAGGATTCTCTCGTGGTGGGAAATAGCAGGAGAGAGTCAAAAGGGGGACAAAGTGCTGCTTGGAAGGTGAAGAGTGGGCATGGGGAGGAGGAAATGTCACTGAAAGGGTAGTGCTGTGCTGCCTGACATCACCCAGAAGGAGTCTGTGGTCAGCCCATGCCACTGTGTTTCAAAGGACAGCCAGGGAGGGTGGGCAGATATCAGTGAAAGTAAGGAAATGCCTGGATGAGAGCAAGGGGGAGAAGTGAAGTGCATTCCTACAGCCAGTAGATAGAACAGGGCAAGAATTGGACAGTGCAGGACAGCCTGTGGTGGAGAAGACTGAGTGTACTGGCAAGGCTGGAAGGCCCCAGCAGCACCATGGTCTTTGTCCCTTTGGCTATGGCAGTTGTCTCTGCTACTGAGGCTCATGAGGAGACATGCTGTGCTCATGACAATGGGGCCTTGTTGCCTCCTTGCAACCCAGTGGGGAGGCCAGCAGGTGTCATAGCATTGTCCTTCACACAACATCACACACCCCACATCCCACTGCCCCAGAAAGAGCCCTGAGCCACGGGTGAGGGACAGGATCTCCCTGCCCAGGGGCTGGGGGCCAGGGCTTGGCCTTTCTGCCTCACCAAACAAACCAAGGCCTTTACTCAGCATCAGAGTCTCCTGCCCAGTGCCTTTGTCTACCTGCAATCATGGCTTCCAATTGTGTGCTCTAACAAGTCCATGGGGAGGCTTTGTCAGTAATGACCCTCACTGGGGCCCATTAATGCTCCTAGACACTTCAAAGTCTCCTTCTGACTTTTACTTCTCCTGCAGTTACATCATTCTCCTTTCACTACCTGAAGTTCATGGAAACAGCACCAAATGCGCCATGGGGCTCATTACCATTCAGCCATTTTCATCCAGTCTTTCAGACTTACACAGTTAATTAGTGAGGTTTCAAGAATGCAGTTTAAAGAGAAAGTATTCAATGACCAGATTTCTAAGAGAATTTTCTTTATTTAATATCATTTTACATTAGTTTAGAGTTTTCAGAAGAACTGATAGCATCATTCTCTAGTTGTCATGGATTCAATGTGTCTCCTAAGGAGGTCTGTATAGGTGGAAAAGCAGTCCCTGGAAGTCCTAGACTGTATGGACAACCTTGCTGCTCAGCTCTCCATCCCCACCACTTCTCTCATCAGCCACCTGGGACTTGCATCACTTTTCCTTACACCAGACTTCTCCACTGAAGTCCACAGAGGGATGTTACAGCATCTTTTCTCCAAGTCCCACCTCCTTTCCTCAGACAACTGGCTGCACACAGGCCATTTTTGATGTCGTTGTTATTAACATTTAACCACAAACAAGCAAACCTCACAGTCCTCAACAGTGAGACAAATCCAAGTTGCCTCTGATGAGGCGCACCTTCCACAAGGATGACTATACAAGAAATGTTTGACATGGGTAGGAAATGATGACTAGAAATGCAATTGCAGAGTTGGGTATTGGGATGATGAGATAGAAAAGTGAAATATAGGCATGGTTGAAGATTCCCCAGGTTCTGAGAACCAGGTGTACAAGTGAGAGTTATCTGAATGATCTAAGAGTGAGGGGAGGGGAATCTGGAGAAGAATGGGGAGTGCACATGTCCAGATAGCATGCTGGAAAAGAGACTTCCAACATGGTTTATTTCATAAAGCCAGGTGGAAATACCAGAAAGACTGGGGAGATGAAGTGCAGTGCATAAGAGACAGAGTTCTGGCAATACAAGTACAGAGGAATATTGGTATTTTTTCTCTTGCTGTAATAAACATCCAAGGGGGAAAAAAAATGTCATGGGACAACTCAAATATTGTATTAGGAGTGCTCAATCATTTCAGCTGATTGAAGTGTGCTGATTGAAGTGAAATGTTTGAAATGGTTAAAAAAATTGGAGGCAGTGGGCCTACAGCCCAGCTCAGGTCTTTAGCCTAACTTGGGCCTACAGCCATAAAATGATGATTTTCTGTTCTGCATGGAGCCCAGTTACCACAAAACTCTCCCTCCCCTGGAGTTTTCATGCCACCCCTCACTCCTTGCAGAGAGCAAATCTGTGACGTGTCGACCTCTCCTGCCTGTTAAAGGACCAGATGATGTAGGCAATGGTATCTGAATTACCAAATGGCAAAGGCCTTGCTGAAATCTAGGTAGACTATGTCAACAGGCTTTCCCTCATCCCCCAGGCAGGTCACTGGTCATAAAAAGAGATGAGGTTGGTCAGGCAGGACTTGCCTTTCCTGAACCCATACTGACTGGGCCAGATCCCCTGGTGGTCCCGCATATGCTGCATGATTGCATTCAAGATGACCTGTCCAATCACCTTTCCTGGCACCGAAGTCAGGCTGACTGGCCTGTAGTTTCCTGGGTCCTCCGTATGAACTTTCTTACAGATGGGCATCACATTTGCAAGTCTCTACTCACCCAGAACCTCTCTGGATGACCATGATCACTGATAGATGATGGAAAGTGTCTGATAGGTGATGGAAAGAGGCACAAGTTTCTGGAAAGCTTGGTAACAACCTTGAAAAAACAGCCAAGCCTTCAGACAGTGCACTGTGAAGATCCCATTTTATTTTGCAGATCCTATGTAAGAGTCAGCTCTGACCTTCTGTTGGACACATACTTGTAGAGCCTCAAGAGCAAACAGAGAAGTGTCAATCCTGAGCAGAAGTAGGGTAAAAAAGAGATATTACTCTAAGAGCACAATAAATCAAATGATACCAAAGAGAACAATAACAATATTGACAATGAAAGATGGACCAGGCCTGAGGGGAGGTACCAAGTTAAGTCATTTCTAGAAAAAGAGGGGAAATTTGTCTCTATTCAGAAGCATCCATGAAATCACTTTCCTAATAGCCCACTTGAGCTCCCTGTTTCTCATGTTGTAGATAAGGAGGTTCAGTGTTGGAGGCATCACCGAGTACAGAACTGCCACTACCAGGTTCAGGGATGGAGAGGACATGTAGGGGGACTTCAGGTAGACAAAAAGGGCAGTGCTGATAAACAGGGAGACCACAAACAGGTGAGGGAGGCATGTGGAAAAGGCTTTGTGCCGCCCCTGTTCTGAAGGCATCCTCAGCACAGCCCTGAAGATCTGAACATAAGAAAAAAGAATTAAAACAAAGCACACGGACGCTAACCAGACACCAACCACAAGCACCCAAAAACTCCTCAGGTAGGAGATCTTCAGGATCTGGGGGATCACAGAAGAACTGGTCCATGGCATTGCCTTGGCAGAGGGGCAGGGAAAATGTATTGTCAGTGTGCAGCAGAGCATAGAGAACCCCACTGCCCCAGGCAGCTGCTGCCATCTGGGCACAAGTTCTGCTGATCAGGAGGGTCCTGTAGTGCAGGGGCTTGCAGATGGCAACATAGCGGTCATAGGACATGACAGCGAGAAGAAAATACTCTGCTGACATCAGAAAGGGAAAAAGAAAGACCTGTGCAGCACATCCTGCATAGGAAATGGCCCTGGTGTTCCAGAGGGAATTGGCCACGGCTATGGGGATAGTGGTGGAGATGGCTCCTAGGTCAAGGAGGGCGAGGTTGAAGAGGAAGAAGTACATGGGGCTGTGGAGGCAGTGGTCACAGGCTACGGTGGTGAGGATGAGGCCGTTGCCCAGGAGGGCAGCCAGGTAGATGCCCAGGAAGAGCCCAAAGTGCAGGAGCTGCAGCTCCCGCGTGTCTGTGAATGCCAGGAGGAGGAACTCAGTGATGGAGCTGCTGTTGGGCATTTGCTAGTTCTAGGCATGGGGTCCTGGCCACAGAGGTAAAAGGCAGTAAGAAAGTACAACAGAATTATTTGATAAGCACTAATTCAATTTCAGAGTATTAATCATATATTTTGCAGGTCCCTTTCTTGAGTTGTGACTGATGCTGCCTGAGGGTGACCCTGGGAGTAGGACATTCTGCTGTGGGCAGTGTTGTAGTCAGTCCTCACCTATAATAATAAGGAAAGGGGAATGTGGTAATCACAAATAAAATTCACTCCTCATATCAGGTTATTATCCACGTTGCCTTTCTAAATTCACATAACTGCAGAGCAAGGCTCTACGGATTTCATTTCTGTATACGGTCATTCCTGCTGCACTCCAAGTGAAATCTTGTGGCTCCACAGAGACAAGTGGACTGTCCCTTTAGTGCAGAGTGTTCCTTCAGAGGGGACAGCCAGTCTGTCCATAAAGGCTGTTCTCTTCTGCTGGCATTTCTGTGAGCTGTGGGATAATTACACTCACATGTTCATCTGAAAAGGAGCAGGGCACTGCTGAATCCATGCACAAAATGAACATCTCCAGCCCCTTCAGCCTGTCCCCGTACTCCCCTTCCCCCAAGCACACTAAGAGCTCACTCCATGTGCATGTGAAACCCTCATCCCCAGCCAGCCTGGAAACAAGAACAGCAGCAGCACAGCCACGTGGAGAAGCCAGGAGGAACGGCACCATGGTGCTGCCAGAGGAGGCAAGGCTAGGGAGGGACAGACATTACCATGACATTACCTGACAACCCATTACCATGAAGCCTGCCTGCCTTCCACTGCAAGAATCTGCAAGCACAGACTGCAGAAAAATTCTTACCCTTTGGGTAGCCCCTGCTTTGGTCTTCCCCTTGAAAAATCCAATCATCAATGCCCTTCTCTACAGCATCTTGTACTCTGTGCTGGAGAAACAGAAAGAGCCATCCTGAGAGAAGCTATCAGCCATCAGATGTGCCAGCTGTAGAAGACCTGTCTGGAAACCCCATCTGCATTGCCCTGCTGCCAGAGACTCACAGTGTCAAGAGTCTGCAGATCTGTCCTGCCACACACTGCCCTCTGTTGTTGCACTCCTTGCTGCCTCCAATCACTCTCTCCTTCTCTCCCCGTGCCACCTGTGGTCAGAGCCTGCTCTGTGCGGAGGAGCTGCTCCTGGGCTGAGCTGTCTATTTGCCACACTGCCCGCTTGCCAGGAGCTCCCCTTGGGCCCAGGAGCCTGGCCCAGCTCAGCAGCACAGCACCCGACCGTGGCATCGCTTGCTCTGCGCTATTTGCTGAGGCGATCGGCTCCGGGGCAGACGTGTTCTGCAGCGGAGCAGGGGACCGAGGCGGGCAGGGCTTTTTGTCCAGCATCGAGGCCACTCGGGGGAGCCGCCGGGACCCGGCAGTCCTCGCGAGGGAGGCTGACGAGGCGCGGGCGGAGCCAGCAACGCCCCCTCCCAGGCTGTTTAAAAGTTGCCCCTAGGGAGCGCGAGCGACCAGGAGCGCGGCGACCAGGACAGGCAAACAGGGCGTGGCGCGGCAGTTCGTGCGGGCAGGGCGAGCGGGGGGCCCATCGTCGCTCTGTTGCAGCTGCCTCTCCCTTCGGTGCTTGTAACCTGCTTGCGTAGAACCTGACCATGGTATCAACCAGGCAGAAAACCGTGGCCTCCGCATCTCGTGCGGCATCTCCAGCCACAGTCACCAGTGTGGCTACTCAGACGGAGGGCTCGGGGAAACACGCAGCCGTCCAGGTCCTGGGCTGCAGAGTGTGCCCCAGCCTTCTGTCAGTCTCCGACAGCAGTGGTGGGTATGCCTGTGGGAGGTGTGCCCAGGTTGAAGAACTGCTCAGCCAGGTAGCGGAGCTCCAGGAGGAGGTGAACAGGCTCAGGAGCATCAGGGAATCAGAGATGGAAATTGACTGGTGGAGGTGCACTCTACCCTCTCTGAGGCAGGCTCACGAGCCTGCCACAGCACAGGCGTCTCCTGTTATGCAGAAGACGGAGATTCCCTCCTCCTGCCAGGCAGCGGGAGGAGACCTAGATCAAGGGGGAGAATGGAGGCAGGTGCCTATTCAGGGTGGTAGGCGAGCCCTCTCTCTGCCCACCTCACCTTCTCATCTACCCTTAAATAATCGATATGAAGGACTAGAACAAGACAATCTGAATGACAAAGTAGATAAAAACCCGTCCCAGTTGGAGGGGGCGCCAAAGACAAGGCGACCTACACGTCGCATTGCCACATCATCCTTCAAAAAAGAAAGAAGGGCTATTGTTATGGGGGGCTCCCTCCTGAAAGGGACAGAGGGACCGATATGCCGACCGGACCCAACCCGCAGAGAGGTCTGTTGCCTCCCTGGGGCTCGGGTGAGAGACTTTGCCAAGAAAGTCAAGCGCCTGGTACGGCCCACTGACTACTACCCGCTACTGGTCTTTCAGGCTGGTAGCGATGAAGTAGCAACGAGAAGTCCGAAGGCGATCAAAAGAGACTTTAGGGATTTGAGGCGACTACTTAGAGGATCAGGGGCGCAGGTTGTGTTTGCCTCTGTCCTTCCGATAGGGGGGATTGAAGCTGAAAGGCGTGCTGTTCACATAAACTCGTGGCTTCGAGACTGGTGTGACCGGCAGAATTTTGGGTTCTTTGATCACGGGAAGGTCTATGCTACACCGGGCCTGATGGCACCGGATGGGATGCACCTCTCTCGGAGAGGGGTAAGGATCTTTGGTCAGGAGTTGGCAGGGCTGATAGATAGGGCTTTAAACTAGAGTCGAAGGGGGAAGGGGCTAAAACCAGGCACGCTGGTGAAGACCTAAGGGATGGTACGCTAGAATCAGAGGGGCTGTGTGCCAGTGAGGTCCTTTGGTCAGATCCACAAGGTGCTGAGTGTAAGGAGACGCACCTGAAGTGCTCCTACACGAACGCACGCAGTATGAGGAATAAAATGGATGAGCTAGAAGTCCTGGCCCAGTCCCGCAACTACGACATCATCGGCATAAGTGAAACCTGGTGGGATGAGTCCTGTGACTGGGGTGTTGCGATAGATGGTTACAGGCTCTTCAGAAGGGACAGGCAGGGTAGGCGAGGTGGTGGGGTGGCGATGTATGTGAAGCAGGGGCTGGACTGTGTGCAACTTCAGGTCGGCGATGGCAAAGTTGAGAGCCTCTGGGTAAGGATCAAGGGACGAACGAATAAAGGGGATGTCGTTGTGGGAGTCTATTACAGACCGCCTGGCCAGGACGATAGCGCCGATAAATTATTCTTTACAGAACTAAGAGAGGCCTCGAGATTAACTCCCCTTGTCCTTATGGGGGACTTCAACTTGCCAGACGTTAACTGGGAGTGCCACACGGCTGACACGAGCAAGTCCAGGAGGTTCATGAAGCACCTAGATGATAACTTCTTGGTGCAGGTGCTAACGGAGCCAACTAGGAAAGGTGCCCTCCTAGACCTGTTGCTAGAAAACAGAGAAGGTCTGGTGGGAGATGTGGTGATTGGTGGCCGCCTTGGTCATAGCGACCATGAAGTGGTTGAGTTCAAAATTTACGGTGACAGAAGGAAAAGTGCCACCAAAACCTCATCCCTAGATATGGGGAAAGCGGACTTCAGGCTGCTCAGGGAACTAGTCAGCAAGGTCCCCTGGGAAACTGCTCTTGAAGGCCTCGATGTCCACCAGTGCTGCTCATTCTTTAAGCGATGCCTCCTAGAAGCACAAGATCAGGCAATTCCTAAATATCGCAAGTCAGGCAGGCGGGGCAGGAGGCCGGCGTGGCTGACCAGGAACATTCTAATGGAGATTAGGTGGAAACAGAGAGTGTTTCGCTACTGGAAGGAGGGCCAGGTGTCATGGAAAGAATACAGGGATGCTGTTTGTGTTTGTAGGGAGAAAGTTCGTGTGGCCAAAGCACACCTAGAGTTGAAGCTGGCTGTGTCTGTGAGAGAAAATAAAAAGGTTTTTTTTAGATATGTGAATGGAAAAAGGAGAACTAAAGAATACATAGGGCCGCTCCTTGATAGGGAAGGTCTCTTCACAGACAATGACATAGGCAAAGCAGAGATGCTTAACACCTTCTTTGCCTCTGTCTTCAATGCCGATGATGGGCTTCAGGACCCAGGGTGCCCTGAGCTGGAGGACTGGGATGGTGGGGATGTCAAACTCCCAACCGACCCTGAACATGTGCGGGATTTGCTACTCCACCTGGATCCCTACAAGTCCATGGGTCCGGATGGGATTCATCCCCGGGTGCTGAAAGAGCTGGCGGACGTCATCGCGGAACCTCTCTCAATTATTTTTCAACGATCCTGGGAATTTGGAGAGGTCCCGGTAGACTGGAAGCTGGCAAATGTGCCGATTTTCAAGAAGGGTCAGAAAGAAGACCCTAGCAATTACAGGCCTGTCAGTCTCACATCAGTGCCTGGTAAAATCATGGAGAAGTTGGTTCTTGAACTTATTGAAGCGCACCTGGGGGACAAAGCAGTCATTGGTCCCAGCCAGCATGGGTTTGTGAAGGGTAGGTCCTGCCTAACTAACCTGATTTCCTTTTATGATAAGATCACCCGTATGGTGGACCAAGGGAAACCAGCTGATGTGATTTTTTTGGACTTCAGCAAGGCTTTTGACATGGTTTCCCATAGGATCCTCCTGGACAAAATGTCCACCATACAGCTAAATAAAAACATCATACGATGGGTGAGCAATTGGCTAACGGGCAGGGCCCAAAGGGTTATGGTAAATGGGGCTGTGTCAGGCTGGCGGGCGGTCACCAGTGGGGTCCCTCAAGGCTCCATTTTAGGACCGGTACTTTTCAATATTTTTATAAACGATCTGGATGTAGGAATAGAGGGTATTTTGAGCAAGTTTGCTGATGACACCAAACTTGGAGGAGTTGTGGACTCAAATGAGGGCGTAAAGGCCTTACAGAGGGATCTGGATAGGTTGGAGAGCTGGGCGATCACCAACCGCATGAAGTTCAATAAGAGCAAGTGCCGGGTCCTGCACCTGGGACGGGGAAACCCTGGCTGCATGTACAGACTGGGCGATGAGACGCTGGAGAGCAGCCTAGAAGAGAGGGATCTGGGGGTCGTGGTAGACAGCAAGTTGAATATGAGCCAGCAGTGTGCCCTGGCAGCCAGGAGGGCCAACCGTGTCCTGGGATGCATCAAGCACGGCATCGCTAGTAGGTCAAGGGAGGTGATTGTCCCGCTCTACTCTGCGCTGGTGCGGCCTCACCTCGAGTACTGTGTGCAGTTCTGGGCACCACAGTATAAAAAGGACATGAAACTGTTGGAGAGTGTCCAGAGGAGGGCTACGAAGATGGTGAAAGGCCTGGAGGGGAAGACGTACGAAGAACGGCTGAGGTCACTGGGCCTGTTCAGCCTGGAGAAGAGGAGGCTGAGGGGAGACCTCATCACAGTCTACAACTTCCTCGTAAGGGGGTGTCGAGAGGCAGGAGACCTTTTCTCCATTAACACCAGTGACAGGACCCGCGGGAAGGGGGTTAAGCTGAGGTAGGGGAAATTTAGGCTGGACGTCAGGAGGGGGTTCTTCACAGAGAGGGTTGTTGCACACTGGAACAGGCTCCCCAGGGAAGTGGTCACTGCACCGAGCCTGTCTGAATTTAAGAAGAGATTGGACTGTGCACTTAGGCACATGGTCTGAACTTTTGGGTAGACCTGTGCGGTGTCAAGAGTTGGACTTGATGATCCTTAAGGGTCCCTTCCAACTCAGGATATTCTATGATTCTATGATTGGGCTCCCTTGAGGTGTCCCCAAGGCCTCACAAATCTGGGATAGGGGTCTTGTGGTTACTGATGCTTTTCTGATCTCTTCCTCTTTGCCCTCCTTCTTCCTTGATGGCCCAACTTTGTCAAAGCATTCCTTGTCTTCCCTTGTCTTCTTCCTCCTTTCTTGTCTGCATAGGAGTTTCTTTCCTTTCAAAAAAAAAAAAAAAAAGTTTTTTTTTTCATCCATTTTTTTCTCTTGCATATAGGTGTAACCAATAGTGGCACAGGTTGGTTCTCTGGCCCAGCCATGGGGCCCATCAGAGGATCAGAGGGGCTGGAGTGGCTGCAGGGCCTGTCACAGGGGTTGGAGTGTCTGCAGGGCCCATCGCAGGAGTTGCTGTGGCTGCAGGGCCTTTCGGAGGAATTGGAGTGGCAGCAGGGACCGTCACACAGGGTGGAGTTGCGGGAGGGCCTGTCACTGGACTTGGAGTAGCATTGGCTGTGTCTTCTATACATAGGAAAAGCCCCAGCTCTTTGCAGCGATTTGTATCTTTTCAGAAATCACCTTTTTCATGCATTTCACCATTTTTTTTAGGATTCTGCACTTGCTCAGAGGTGAAGTTCCAAGGTATTGGATGTGCCCACTGCTCTAGGTGCCTGCTAGTATCCTCCCATACTCCTAGCCTCTACTAAGTCTCCTGCCTTGGGGCAGACTTCTGGATGGCACTCTCAAGTACTTGTTTAACCTTAAACAAAATCTGAAGCACATTCAGGAGACATCACAATAGGAACAAGCTGGTTTGACCATCCCCAGGATACTGAGACCTTTGAAGCTATTGTAACTAGCCTGGAAGAGAAAGGGGAGGAGAAGGAGAAAGGGAGAGTGAAGAAGTTGTGAGAAGTGTCACCCCTTTGTCATCTCCCTGTACCTATCTACCAGCTCAGGGGCTGAGTACCAGGGGAACAACTGGTCTTGCTGCTAAAGACTGAGGCAAAGAAGGCATTAAATACCTCAGTCTTTTTCTCATCTATTGTCAAAATGTTTCCCTCCACATCCAACAAAGTATGAAGATTCTCCTTAATCCTCCCCTTCTTGTGTATTTCTAAAAACATTTTTATTGTCTTTGATGGTAACAGCCAGACTGATCTCCAGTTAGGCTTTGGCCCTTCTATTTTTCTCCCTGCAAAGCCTTCCAAGATTTAAGACAAAGCTCCAAACAAAATGACAGAAGGCATGAGAAGGAAGCACAGAAAAGGTGGACTCTGGCAGCCTTCTATGCTCGAGCCCTCTGTGAGTCTGTGCTGCAACTCCATTCAACTAGTTACCCCTGTATTGTCCAAACTCTCCTGCAACTGCCAATGCTGCTAGAGACATCACAATCAGGGTGAGCCATCTGCCTGTAGACATTAACAGCTGACACAGTGGAACATCTGTCCAGGGGAACCTGGAGAAACAGCAGGATTTTGCCTACAGAAACTTCTTGACATTTTGAAGGAGAAAAGCCTAGTCCTGCAACAGAAGAAGAATAACCCCACACATAGGGGCAGACTGGGACCCTGCTGAGTGAGCTGTGCCCAGGAGGAAGAGGGCCTGGGCACCACGAGAGATACCATACAAGCAGTGGTGCCTGCTCACCAGGAACCAGGCCAGCTTCCTACAGAGCTGCCTTACAAGGAACACGGCCACCAAGAAAGTCTGAGTCGTCTTTCTCAGCTCGGATCTGGTGTGACATGACACGGTGTCCTGGTTTCAGTTAGAACAGAATTAATTTTCTTCCTAGTAGCTGGTGGAATGCTGTGTTTTGGCTTAGGATGAGAAGAGTGTTGATAACACCCCGATGTTTTAATTGTTGCAGAGCAGTGCTTATACCAAGCCAAGGACATCTCAGCCTTTCGCTCTGTCCTGCCAACGGGCAGGCTGGGGGTGCAGTAAGAGCTGGGAGGGGACAGACCCAGGACAGGTGACCCGAACTAGCCAAAGGGGTATTCCATACCATCTGACGTCATGCTAAACAATATATAGGGGTGGCTAGCCGGGGGAGGGGGCCGGACTGCTTGGGGTTAAGCTGGGCATCGGTCAGCGGGTGGTGAGCAATTGCATTGTGCATCACTTGTTTGTACATATTATTAGCAGTAGTACTATTATCATCATTGTATTATTATTATTATTATTATTATTATTATTATTATTATTATTATTATTATTATTATTATTATTATTATCTTGTCTTATTAAACTGTCTTTATCTCAACTCACGGGCTTCACTTTCCATTTCTCTCCCCCGTCCCAGAGAGGGAGGGGGAGGGTGAGCAAACGGCTGCGTGGTGTTTAGCTGCCAGCCGGGTTAAACCACGACAGTCTTTTGCTCACCCTCTTCTCATCCTAAGCCAAAACACAGCATTCCACCAGCTACTAGGAAGAAAATTAATTCTGTTCTAACTGAAACCAGGACACACGGATAAAGGTCTACAGCCAGTAGGGAAAGAGGTGTACGTCTGGGAGTCCCTAGGATATCCTGGTCTGCAGAGGAACAAGGACTTAGCAAGGCTGAAAGTCCCAACAAGACCAAGATATTTATACCTATGACTATGGCTGTTGTCTCTGCCACTGAGGCCTATGAGGAGACAGCTCATCATTAGAGCACCACAGTCTCATTGCTGATATTTTGGAATTGCCTGATCCTGTGCTTTTAGGAGGCAGCACTTAAGACTAACCAGCACTGATGGACGCCAATGCCTTCAAAAGCAGTTTCCCAGGGGACCTTGCTAACTAGTTCTCCAGGCAGCCTGAAGTCTGCTCTCCCCATATCCAGGACTGAAGTTTTGGTGGCAGTTTTCCTCCTGTCACCAAAAATTTCAAACTCAACAACTTCATGGTCATTATGACCAAGATGGCCACCAATTGCCACATCTCCCACAAGACCCACTCTGTTCTCCAGCAACAGATCTAGGAGGGCACCTTTTCTAGTTGGCTCCCTTAGCACCTGAACCAAAAAGTTATCTTCAAGGTGCTTTAGGAACCTCCTGGACCTGCTTGTGTTGGCCATGTGGTAGTCACAGTTGATGACTGGCACATTGAATTCCTCATAAGGACAAGGGCAACTGATCTTGAGGTATTTCTTAGCTCTTCAAAGAATAATTCATTGGTGTCATAATCCTGGCTGGGTGGTCTGAGTTATCACACTCAGCTCAGATCCGGAGTGACAGTCCATGCACATGGGTCTGCAGCCAGCAAGGAAAGAGTTGCAGGTCTGAGAGTCCGTAGGACAGCCAGGTTTGGAGAGGAGCAAAGGCTGTGGCAAGCTCCTGCACTATGGGACCCTCCTGGGCAGCAGAGCTTGTGCCCAGATGGCAGCAGCTGCCTGGGGCAGTGGCTTTCTCAATGCTGTCCTGCACACTGCCAATACATTTTCCCTGCCCCTCTGTCATGACAATGCTGTGGACCAGTTCTTCTGTGAAATCCCCCAGATCCTCAAGCTCTCCTGCTCAGATGACTACCTCAGGGAAGTTGGGGCACTTGTTTTTAGTGTCTGTTTAGCCTTTGGTTGTTTTGTTTTCATTGTTATTTCCTATGTGCAGATCTTCAGGGCTGTACTGAGGATGCCCTCTGAGCAGGGATGGCACAAAGCTTTTTCCACGTGCCTCCCTCACCTGACCTCTCTGTCTCTCAGCACTGCCTTATTTGCCTACTTAAAGCACTCCTCTATCTCCTCCCCATCCCTGGACCTGGTGGTAACAGTTCTGTACTCGGTGATGCCTCCAGCAGTGAACCCCCTCATCTACAGCATGAGGAACAAGGACCTCAAGACTGCCCTGTGGAAATTGGTGACTGGATGTGTTTAAGACACAGTATATTTCCAGTCTGCTTCTGCATCTGACTCATAATGTGAATTACTACTCCTGTAGGCAATATCCTTTTGTTTGTTTGTGTGCTTGGAAGCATTTTTATTAGAGGTTTTTCATAGTTTTAATTTGGCTTATTTTGCCCATTAAAATAATATAGTTCGTGACATTTCCATTTCATTGTCTACTTGTCAAGTGTAGCTCAAAGACTCTATACATGAGGAGCTGGGCTCTCTGTGAATTGAAACAAAATAAAGGAGCCTGCACTGCCTACTTTGTCTGGCGTCCTTCCTCTGAGACCTGGTCTGGCTCTGCAGGGACAGTGCCTGTGTGCAGAGGAAAAGAGTCCCATCCCAGCAGCACGGCCAGGGAGCACCAATGTTTGGTGCATGCAGAGCTGCTCTCTTGCCACTGCCACCCTCTCCTGCTGGGCCCTGCTGGTGGAGTCAGGCCTGGCTGCTCCTGTAGCTTGGTGCCAGTGCTGCTGTGGGGCTGAGCTGGGACTGCAGGCAGGGACAGGTGGTGGGCACAGCAGTGGCAGAGCTGGCCTCCACTGCAGCACTGCCTGCCTAAGAGGGGATCTCCTCAGGGCACTGCCTGAAGGCTGAGGCCTTCTTGCAAAGCTGCTGTCAAGAACAAGCCCAAGGAAGAAACTCCAAAGAGGCTCCATGCTTTACTGCTTTCCACATGGGCTTGGTATAGTGAAAGCGGAGTCCCAGAATGGACTTTAGGGATCTGGGGCTGGTTCACACGTTCCCTGTTAGTTGCTAGTAGCCAGGCAGCTGATGAGTATTTCCAATTCCTAGGCACTCGGGCTCCACAGAACATGAAGGGGCTGATGGCAGACGAGATTTTATTTATTTATTTATTTATTTAACCTGGAGGGAAACAGGAGCTTCCAGGAGAGCCCAGGTGATCTGCAGGGGCAATATGAGCCTGGGAGACAATTGCACAGTGTAAGCCTGTTCCAGGTGGACTGACCAGAGCTCAAGTGGTAAATCTGGTGTGAGCTGGCAGAGGACAGCTCTGCAGCTCCAGGGCATACAGCAGCCCAGCAAAGGAGTGTGGCGAGTAATTTCTTGCAGCCCTGGGGCAATGGCAGAGACCCAATGAGCTGGGTCTGCCTCCCAGCCTGCCCAGCTTGGTCCTGCAGAGTGCCCCTGTTCCCCAGGCACCACAACCCCCTCGCTCTGAAAAGCAACATCGTCAGCTGGGACTGGGGCTGGGGTGAGGTTGGGGGGTGGGGATGGGCACGGGATGGGCATGGGGATAGGACTGGGAGGGCACTTCCCGTGAGTGTCTTCTAGGCCAGCTTCAGGCACATGGCTTCTGGACGCCAGTATGATCTTCACTTTGTGCAAGAAGTTGAGAGACCACCAATAGGCTCAGGGCTTGGACACTGCCTGCAAGGTCCCTCCTGCCCTAGCACCTCCCAGGACTGGCATGGAACTGGCTCCTGTGCATCAGAGAGGCTGGGAGCCCAGCAGCAGTGCCATGGGCTGGAAGGATCACAACCAGCTCAATTCTACCTGGACAGGTCCTGGGACAAAAAGGAGGTGTTATGTAGGTGTGGTATTATGAGGTCAGTGGTGCCTTGGAAACTCAAAGTCCAGCAGGAAGTGAATGGCTGTTAAACTGCTGTGAGCTAACTCCTTTCTGAAGTAGCCAACAGGTCATCCCTTGACTCCTGGCTGGGATCTGTGCCTTTAGGCTCACATCTGCGAACGCACCTGAAAGGCAAGCAGAAGGCACCTGCTTTGCACGTAGTTTGTGAGATCCTCTCTTCCCAAGTGCCTGGTAAACCCCATAGAGGAAGAGGTCTCGAATAGGGGTGTTCATGTCCGAGGTTTCAGTTTTTACCTAAAGTCATCCTTCAGGGTTGCTTTCAGTTTTCTATAAAGAAACTGCCAAGACGCCCGTAACAAACTGAAGCATGTATGAGGGCCTGGGAAAAGTTACCCTGGATCCATAGCAGCCATTCTAGATCCAAAAGTTGTAGGCAGGAAGCACCATTTCAGTGTGGTGCAGAGATGCTGGGCACATTGTGCAGGATGCTCCTACAGACCTTTATGTCCTTTTCCATCCTGGCTTATGTGCCGTGTCTATCTCAGGAATGGAGTAGCCAACAGAGGTGAGACAGAGACTCTGAGATCATGAAAGCCATCAGAAAACTGCCCCTAAGGAGATGACTGATATGGGGAAGTCAGGAGAAGCCTGGCCAGGAGAGATGTGAGATATGGGAGAGGGAAGAGGAGCTTGGCCAGTAAAAATCAATGGTTTCAGAGATCTTGGAAGGTTCAGGTAATGTTTCTGCTGTAACACTAACTAAAAACAGTCACATAAACCCTTTCCCTATTTTTAGCAGTGACATTACTCCCTAAACCTAAATGCTACTCCACACCATGACAGGAAACCACTGCTCTAATGCCTGACCTCAAAGTATCCCCTGAAGCCCAAACTCAGCCAATAGACCCTTGTCCTTACCTTTACTCTCTTGATCACCCTGATCCCTGCCCTTAATACTAGCAGTAAAATGCTCTGCTTAACTCTACACAATTTCCTGACAGCCTTAAAAAAAAACCTAAACCAAAATACTTGCCCATACCTAAAAAAACAGACCTGCCACCACAAGCAGAAGACCAAACCCTCCCACTAAACCTTTGCTTAATCTTTAACCCAGAAAGCTGAGCTCTAGTCCCTAATCCCATACACGAACAACTAACACCCAAAGCCCCTATTCCTGTGCCCCTCTACATTCCTTCAACCCCTCTCCCAACCCTTAACTTGAGGTGCCTGGCCCCTTGGGTCAGGGCAGGAACTGTGAGGTTGCTGTGCAGTCACATGGCATTCAAAGATGAATGTGAGGGGCCATGGATCTGATCGGCTTGTGGGCCACAAAGAGGAGATGGGTGGGAATGCTCTGAAGAGCTCAGCTCTGCCTCAGGATATCTTGCCCCAGCAGGAGCAATGTGACTGTGGCAGTGACTGTGAGGTAACTTCTGTCCCTGCAGATGATAGGGCAGCAGCAGGAACATACCACGGAAAGGGACTGTGAGGTCACTTCTGTCTGAAGTAGCTGACAGTTCACCCTTGACTTTTCCCTGGGATCTGTACTTTTGGGCTGATATCTGGCAGTGGCCCTGCTAGGCCAGCAGAAGGCACCTGGCTGGCATGCTGACTGGGGGATCCCCTCTGCCTACATACCCAGGAGGACCCAGACAGAAAGAAGGCCCAGATATGTGTTCTCTTGTCCCTTCTGGTGCATCCTGGAAGGTTGGAAGTGGCCACAAGGAGGAAGAAATGTCCCCCACCATGATTTCATGTCCAAACTGATACTGGGGCATAAAGAAGTTATTGTTACAGCTAATTCATCCTCTGCTAGGAGAAACAACACTGCTGGTGAGAAGTGTAGGTGCCCAGGGGAGGGAGGGAAGCCCAGGGATCCCTTCAGGCTGTTTCCGAGCAGGTTTCCCTGCAGTCCCAGGGCCATGTGCAGGGAGCCTGGTGGGGGGCAGAGCAAGGGAGGCCTTGGGCTGGGCCTCTGCTGCTGAGCTGGGCCGGGCTCCTGGGCCCAAGGGGAGCTCCTGGCAAGCAGGCAGCGCTGCAGAGAGACAGCTCTGCCCAGGAGCAGCTCCTGTGCACAGCGCAGCAGGGCTGGGGGCACTGCCTGCAGAGACACAGTGCTTAAAGGCAGGCAGAAGTGGCAGGATGCACGGAGCTCCCTGGGGGAGAAGACTTCCCAGCCCCAAACCCAGTAAGTCTCTGGCTGGAGGGCAATGCAGCCACAGTTCCTGGAGGCAGGAGAAGCTGGGGGTGCAGGCAGGGGTGGCCAGGGCTGTGGTGCAGAGCAGGGTCCCTGCTGTGCCCCAGGGGCTGTGTGCTGGGCCAGGGCCTCTGCCGCCTGCCAGGCTCAGCACTCAGCCTGCTCAGGGAGCTGCCCAGGGCACTGCGGGGAGAAGCTGTGGGTGGAAGGAGCCCCCCCAGCAGGGCAGGGTCCTGCTGCTGGCGGTGGGCTGCTGCCTGGGCAGCCTGCTCACAGCTCCACAGCACAACCAGGGTGTATCCAAGGGGGCTTTGCAAGAACACAGAGAAGGTGGGGAATTCCTGCTTCAGGCTTAGGTTTCCAGACTCTCTGCTTTCAATTTTCTCTTCTTTGGCTCACTGGGAATAGAAATAGAGGTTATTATTTCAGAGTAGATATTGTGACACCTAAGCCTTCACAAGAGGCTTAAAAGGACCAGTCCCTTTCCTGCCCATCAGCCCCTAGAAAGCTCCACCACCACCCGTGCAGTGTCAGCAGGGTCTGTGTGACCTGGTCGCTAGGATGTGACCTCAGCAAGCTGCCCCTGGGCAGAGCCCTGCTGCCAGGAGGTGTCTGCAGGGCAGAGCTGAGCACCAAGTGTTTGGGATGGGACTGTGAGCTGCAGGCAGGAGGTGTGGGGACAGAGAGCCAGCTGCAGGCAGCAGAGCCATGAGCAGAGAGAAGGAAACCCAAGAAGCTCTAAGAAACTCTATGGCAGGGGGGATTTGTGTACTTCCCTCCCATCCCTGCACTTTAGATGCCTTCTCCGCAGTAACCCCTTGCTCTCTGTTCCCCCTACAGAATTGATCTCCATCCATAATTTCAGGGGAACTTGGTCATGAGCTCTGGATTCCCTTGTGCTGGGGGAGAATTCTGATATCTTTGTACTAGATTTGTCAAGGCAACATTCAAGGTAGGGGCTACTTTCAGGATAAGAACTGTCCTGAGTATCAGTTACCTTTTTCAGGCCCTGCTGGGGAGCCATTTCATTACTAACCAAGTAATGAAATTATAGTGTTTGTCAGAGATTGAGGCTCCAAGAACATTCCTCTGTAAAAGATGTACAGCTCAGTGACGCACTTTACAAAGACCTTTTAGATACCTCAGCCTACAGCCAGCAACAACATCAATTTTGTTGTTTCTTGAGGGATTATTTGACCTACACCTCCAGATCTGCAATGAGAAGGATGTCCCTGGACAGTGGGCATCTGATGTTGCACCCAGTTCATTTATGCCTTCTGGAAGCAGAGCAGGACTGATTCCCCCCAGTGACCAAGGGCTCTGCTCACAGACTCCTGCTGACAGACTGAGCCTTAGCCAACAGAGCTCAGTCAGAGTTCTGGCCAAGGAGCACTACAAATTTCTTCCAGAATCAAGCAGGAGGTAGTATGTCTTTGATGTGGTGTGGAGGGCACTTCCTACAAGATATGCAATAGGTGTTGTACATGTTTGACTTTTCACTTGTAATTCCTTCCATGAACAGGACCCATGTCCAGAGGCATCAGATGTCCAACAGCACCTCCATCACCAAGTTCCTCCTGCTGGCATTTGCAGACACGCGGGAGCTGCAGATCCTGCACTTTGGGCTCTTCCTGGGCATCTACCTGGCTGCCCTCCTGGGCAACGGCCTCATCCTCACCACCATAGCCTTCAACCACCGCCTCCACACCCCCATGTACTTCTTCCTCCTCAACCTCGCCCTCCTCGACCTGGGCTGCATCTCCACCACTGTCCCCAAAGCCATGGCCAATTCCCTCTGGGATACCAGGGCCATTTCCTATGATGGGTGTGTTGCACAGGTCTTTCTCTTTCTATTTTTCATCTCAGCAGAATATTCTCTTCTCACTGTCATGTCCTATGACCGCTACATTGCCATCTGCAAGCCCCTGCACTATGGGACCCTCCTGAGCAGCAGAGCTTGTGCCCAGATGGCAGCAGCTGCTTGGGGCAGTGGGGTTCTCAATGCTCTGCTGCACACTGCCAATACTTTTTCTCTGACATTCTGCAGAGGCAATGCTGTGGACCAATTCTTCTGTGAAATCCCCCAGATCTTCAAACTGTCCTGCTCAGATTTCTATCTCCGGGAAGTCGGGGTGTTTGCCAGCAGTTTTGTCCTTGCTCTGGGATGTTTTGTTTTCATTATCCTGTCTTACATTAAAATCTTCACTATTGTGTTGCAGATGCCCTCTGAGCAGGGACAGCACAAAGCCTTTTCCACGTGCCTCCCTCACTTGGCCGTGGTCTTTATGGTTATCAGCACCAGTATGTTTTCCTACCTGAAGCCCTCCTCCATCTCCTCTACACCTCTAGATCTGCTGGTGGCAGTTCTGTACTCAGTGATTCCTCCAGCAGTGAACCCCCTCATCTATAGCATGAGGAACCAGGAACTCAAATATGCCCTCAGGAAACTGATTCAATGGGTTCACAGTCAGGAGCAGGAAGATGCCCATGTTTCCTGACAGGTTTTTCCTTCTTTTACCCCAGGAAAGGTCTGTGCATTTTTTCTTTTAAAGTCTGATGATCATGTTAATACATAAATGTATTTATCCACCCCTCATCTCCAAAGGCATAATCCTGCTGTGCCTGCTAACCCAAAGGCCTTCTGTACAGTTGTCATCAAGGTGTTATTTCTGTCTTCCTGAAAAGCATCTCTAATAAAAGGGTGCCTCCTTATTGCAGGAACAGAAGGCTGGTCTCTTTTTCCTTATGAAAGCAGGAATTAGCTTCAGGAATTGCTGTCTCCATTGCGTTGGCTGTGCTTCATTTTCCATAGGTTCAGGGGTGGGGGTCACAGGGAGGAGTGTTGCAGAATGAGGACTGGACTCTTGTGCACTTGTGGGTGTTTCCTACTTTGACCATCTTAGCCGGTACAAAGTAACTCCAGCACCTTGGGCATCACAGTCCCCTCTCTCTGCGGAGCAGCACTCAGGGTCCTGTGAGGAGCGCTTGGAGGAGGCCAGGAGCACCAGGCCTGATCAGAGGAGGAATGGGGAGAGATCAGACAGGAGCTGACCTGGGCTGGAAATTTTCTGATAGACAAAAATGTGGATACTCTATTAGCTTGGGAAACTGTTGACCATCACTGTGCACATGGGACCCTCAGCCCAAGATCCCAATTGGCTTGTTGTTGCATGAACAGATAGGAGAAGCTGTCACAGGAGCCTTAGTCCAAGATCACACAATTTCACAGAATGCTTGAGGTATCGGTCATTTTATCATAGTTCGTTTTCAAGTTGTTCAAGCATGACTTCCCTTTGGTGAATCCAGCTTACTACTGCCAATGACTTTCATGTTCTTTCTTTGCCTGTATATGGTTGACAGGATGAGCTGCTCTGTTTTCTTCATAGGGAAGAAGGTGAGGCTGACCAGCCTATAAGTCTCATTGGTCCTTCTTCTTGCCCTTGAAAAAATGGAAAGAACAGCACTATTTAAGCTGCTGTAAGAATGTTAACTCAATCCCAGCCACACCTAATACAATTAGGCTTGAAGAAGGCAGAAAGAAATTTATAATGGTTTTAAGGAGAAAATAAATCACCACGATTGTGAATTAACACTTGGTCAGGAGAAAGTACTGACCAATCCGATCTCTTAGTTAAGTTATCCCTGCTCAGAGCAGACCATGGTGCGAGAGAGCTCCAGAGGTCTTTTGTGACCCTAAGTCTTGTCAGGGGAAGGGGCTGGACAGTGGAGGCAGGGGTAATGGGCACTTCTGTGTGTTATGACGTTGCTGGCTTTTGTAATCCCTGTCTGGCTCTGTCCTCAGCACTACCCAGTGACCATGTTCATCCTCAAAATGCAGCTCTGATCCATGGGCTGCAGGACTCATCGAGGATGAGGGTACAACAGAAAATTTCTCAGAAACACTGTTGGGCATTACAGCATCACAAAATAATGAGGGTTGGAAGAGGCCTATGGAGACTGTCTAGTTCAAGCGCTTCCTACTCAAGCATGGCCAGCTGGAGCAGGTTGGCCAGGACAGGGTCCAGCAGTGTTTAGAACAACCCCAAGGATGGAGGCTGCAGTATCTCTCTGGGCAATGTTCATCAGTCACCTACAGTAAAGAGAAGTTTTCTTAGGGTCAGTTAGTGGCCATAGCCTCTTGTCCTGCTGCTCAGCTGCCCTGAGAACATCCTGGTTCCCTTATCCTGTCCTTTTGTCAGACATGTATATACATTGACAAGAACACCCTTGGAATGGTCTCTTCTCCAAGCTGAATAGTACCAGCTCTCTCAGCCCATGTCCTTCTTGTACTTTGAAGCCCAGCAACAGACATAGGACTGCAAAAATGGCATTACCAGTGCTGAGCAGAGTGGAAGGACCGCCTCCTTTGACCTGCTGGCAATGCTCTGTCTAATGCAGTCCAGGAGGCTGTTGGCCACCCTTGACACAGAGGCAGCCTGCTGGCTCACAGTCAGCTTGCTGTCTACCAGTACCCCAAGGTCCTTGTCTCTTCATCAGTCCCTCCCTAGCCTGTACTGGTGCAGGACTTGTTTCTCACTATGGGAAGGACTTCCTTTTCCCTTTGTTAAAATTCCTGAGGTTCCAGTTCCCCAGCATGCTGAGGTCTATCTGGATGGAAGAACACCCTTCTTCTCTATCAACCACTTCTCCCAGTTTTGTGTCCTCAGCAATCTGCTGAGGGTGCCCTATGCCCCATTGACCATGCTCTCTATAGAATTATGGAATCATTTACGTTCATGAGGTCATACACACTCAGTGCTACACACACTGTGCTCTCTCCCTGCATCTCATGTGTTTCACTGTCCCCCTGCAATAAAGGGACATCACTCCAGGAGGTTCATGCATCCTCCAGGATTGTGGATGTTTCATGTGTCCATCCAAGTGTGGAGAGTGACAGAGGGGAAGAGAGCAAGGTCAACTCACAGGGTACAGCTGAGCACAGACGCCCCAGCACTGGGCATTCCCCACCTCCTAGGGCAAGGCACAAATGCCAGAAGGAAACTTCATCATCTCTGATTTTGTAAGGGCCTTCAGCACTGCCATGTTTACATAACATATGTCTTTCTCCTTCACTCACAAACATGAATTCTTTCCAATTCGTGATTTCAAAAATTTTCTACTCTATAGAAGATATCTTGAGCTTGCTGGATCTTCCTGGTGCTTGTTACAGTCTTCTGGGTTCCCTCCAGAGCTCACAGTGAAGCTTCGTGTCTGCAGCAGGGCCTTTATGAAAAGCTTTGATGAAATGTTTGTCTTTTTGTCATTCTGCTGTGCAGAAAGAGGAATCACAGAAAAGCACTTCTTCCTGGCAAAAATTCTCTCTTGAGAAGGGGACCCAGCCTTTTCCACATTAGAGAGGGAAACCAGCACTGTCCATGCCACTTGGGCACATAAGGGCGCGACTTCTGCAAGATCACTTCTCATTGGCTGCTTTTTGCTTTTGCTTTTGCTCTACTCCTGATCATTTGATTTTGCTGTGGTTGGACCAGATGGTCCTGGAGGTCTTTTGCAACTTTAATGATTCTATGATTCTGTAATGTGCTGAGGGGAACCTGAGTGAGCACTAATGTCTTCAGTCTGTGTCCATTCCTCATGCCATAGGGTATCTCAAACGAGTACCCAGAAGGGCAATGCATCACAGGGCTGAGATGCCTCCCAGACTCTAGGAGAGGCAGAAGGAGCCAGAGAGACACCACAACCATTGCAATGCCCTGCTTTTGGGTGTGCAAGGGAAGGACTTGTGTCTCTGAATACTGTTCTGTGTACGAGAAGTGCAGAAGGCCAGCTCAAATGTGGACGCCTCACAAAGCCCTGATGCTTCCATGTATGATGCCATGAACAATCCCCACCATCCCCATGAGATCCATCTCACCTGCCCTGCACAGGTTCATTGCAAATGCCCCTGTCTGTTGTATCACCCTCCTCTGCCTTTTTGGACTGTGTCAGGAAATGTGCCAGAGGGACCAGAGAGCTTTCTGGAGACTTGGAATGACATCAAACCTTTCTTCTGGAAGAGGACAGAGGAGGGTGGGGAGAATTCAGGCTGGTCAGCCTCACCTCAGTCCCTCAGAAGGTGATGGACCAAGCTACAGCCACCTCCAGGCACTTGGACAAAAACGGGATTGCTGAACCCATAGGTGAGGGGAAAGAAAGGGATGCTGTCTACGTGCACTTTAGGAAGGCTTTTGACATTGTCTTCCAGAGACTTCTTCTTGCCTGGTTGGTGCTATGTGGACTTAACAAATGGATGAGGCTGTGGGTGGGAAGCATGCTGGACAATCAGGTCCAGGTGTCATCTGTGGTGCAAAGTTCTCCTGTCAGACAGTTCCTAGTAGTATCCCTCAGTGATCAGCACTTGGGCCAATACTGTTGAATGTCTTTATTAAATCTTGGAATTAGGAGAGAGCAGAGGTAGAGATACATGTACATCATGTGTTACTATGAACACAGTAGATCCTCTGAAGAGTGTATATTTGAAGCAGCTTGTGATACATGGCGTAGTAATTCGTGTCAATTAGATGATTGGTATAGAACAATGGAAAACACTGAGTAAACTGTTAAAGATTGTTGTTTAATGTTATATGATAATCGTATTATTAGTGTAGTTTTAAGAGTTAACGAGACGCAGGAAAAGACGATCTTGCATAAGTTAGTATCAATCATATTTTGTTATTTTCAGGAGCCTTCTGGTTTGAAGATAAGGAGGACAGAACCTATGCAGAAGAAAAGGAGCTGGTTGAAGCCACTCCTGTGGTTTGAACGAGATCAAGGAAACCACGGAGCCTGCACAGGAACAAAAGGTTACTAGTGGTGATGAAAAAAAATCATTAGCCTTCATCCCCACAACCCTCAATGACCACCACCAAGAGACGCTGCGCAGGCACAAAAAGGAGGAGTTTATGGAAATGCTAATTATAATACAAAGCAGGGATAGGTCATACATATGTATAGATGTACTTGGGTTTCTTATGAATACATAAATGCAACATTCTTTATATAGAAAATCCCACAGTTGTGTGTGCATGTTGGTGGAGCGCAGACTTTCCACACACCCAGAGCTGTTTACTTGCCTTTTATAAATACTACTAAATTCAGATTGAGTTGTAACCTCATTTATAACAAGTTGTAGAAAATTTACTTGATAAGTTTAACTTTAAAAGTTTCCTATTTATTAGGTCAGGTTGTGTCCCACAAAGAGGGTGCTGGGTGGGTATGTTAGTATAAGGACTGTTGTGCCTCAGAAACTTCAAATGCAGTAGGAAGCCTCTGGTCACCTCAGCCTCTGGAGCTGACAGGCCAGCAGCAGTAACATGGCTGGGGACAGGGCCTATGAGGTGACTGCTTCCTGAAGCAGCTGATGTGTCAGCCCTTCCCTCCTGGCTGACATCTGTGCTTTTCAGCTCACACCTGCCAGCATCCCTGATAAGGCAGCAGAAGGCACCTGCTTGGCACACTGATTCTGAGATGCCCTCTGTCTGAGAGCCAGTGTAAAAGCATAGTGATCTTATGAGTATGATTGTGTTGTTTGGTCTGTAGGGGAAAAGCTTGTCACAGAATCACAGAATCACAGAATTTTCTAGGTTGGAAGAGACCTCAAGGTCATCGAGTCCAACCTCCAACCTAACGCTAACAGCCCTCCACTAAACCATATCCCTAAGCTCTACATCTAAACGTCTTTTGAAGACTTCCAGGGATGGTGACTCCACCACTTCCCTGGGCAGCCTGTTCCAGTGCCTCACAACCCTTTCAGTGAAGAAGTTCTTCCTAACATCTAACCTAAAACTCCCCTGGCTCAACTTAAACCCATTCCCCCTCGTCCTGTCACCAGGCACGTGGGAGAACAGGCCAACCCCCACCTCGCTACAGCCTCCCTTGAGGTACCTAAAAAGAGCGATAAGGTCGCCCCTGAGCCTCCTCTTCTCCAGGCTGAACAAGCCCAGCTCCCTCAGCCGCTCCTCGTAGGACTTGTTCTCCAGGCCCCTCACCAGCTTCGTCGCCCTTCTCTGCACCCGCTCAAGCACCTCCATGTCCTTCTTGTAGCGAGGGGCCCAAAACTGAACACAGTACTCGAGGTGCGGCCTCACCAGAGCTGAGTACAGGGGGACGATCACCTCCCTAGCCCTGCTGGTCACGCTGTTCCTAATACAAGCCAGGATGCCGTTGGCCTTCTTGGCCACCTGAGCACACTGCTGGCTCATATTCAGCCGACTGTCCACCATCACTCCCAGGTCCTTCTCTGCCTGGCAGCTTTCCAACCATTCCTCTCCCAGCCTGTAGCTCTGCTTGGGGTTATTGCGCCCCAGCTGGAGGACCCGGCACTTGGCCTTGTTAAACTTCATGCAGTTGACCTCAGCCCATCGGTGCAGCCTATCCAGATCATCCTGCAGAGCTTTCCTACCCTCAAGCAGATTGACACACGCACCTAACTTGGTGTCATCTGCGAACTTACTGAGGGTGCACTCGATGCCCTCGTCCAGATCATCGATGAAGATATTAAAGAGGACCGGCCCCAGCACCGAGCCCTGGGGGACGCCACTAGTGACTGGCCTCCAACTGGACTTGGCTCCATTCACCACGACTCTTTGGGCCCGGCTATCCAGCCAGTTTCTAACCCAACGAAGCGTGCGCCAGTCCAAGCCAAGAGCAGCCAGTTTCTTGAGGAGAATGCTGTGGGAGACGGTGTCAAAAGCCTTGCTGAAGTCAAGGTAGACCACATCCACAGCCTTTCCCTCATCCACCCAGCGCGTCACTCTGTCATAGAAGGAGATCAGGTTCGTCAGGCATGACCTGCCTTTCATAAAGCCATGCTGACTGGGCCTGATCGCCTGCTTCCCCTTCAAGTGCTGCATGATGACTCTCAGGAGGATCTGCTCCATGAGCTTTCCTGGCACTGAGGTCAAACTGACAGGCCTGTAGTTTCCTGGGTCTGCCCTCTGGCCCTTCTTGTAGATGGGCGTCACGTTCGCTAGCCGCCAGTCGATTGGGACCTCCCCCGATAGCCAGGACTGTTGATAAATGATGGACAGTGGCTTGGCCAGCTCCTCTGCCAGTTCCCTCAGTACCCTTGGGTGGATCCCATCCGGCCCCATCGACTTGTGCACATCTAAGTGCCGTAGCAGGTCACCAACCAGTTCTTCATGGATAATGAGGGCCACATCCTGCTCCCCATCCCCTTCCACCAGCTCAGGGTACTGGGTATCCAGAGAACATCCGGTATTGCCGCTAAAGACTGAGGCAAAGAAGGCATTGAGCACCTCCGCCTTTTCCTCATCTCTTGTAACTAAGTTTCCCCCCGCATCCAGTAAAGGATGGAGATTCTCCTTAGTCCTCCTTTTTGTGTTGATGTATTTATAGAAACGTTTTTTGTTATCTTTAACGGCAGTAGCCAGATTGAGCTCCAGATGAGCTTTGGCCTTCCTAATTTTGTCCCTGCACAGCCTCGCTACTTCTTTAAAGTCCT
This sequence comes from Aythya marila, assembly GCF_965140915.1. NCBI lineage: Eukaryota > Metazoa > Chordata > Aves > Anseriformes > Anatidae > Aythya > Aythya marila. The sequence goes on along the minus strand of NW_028137334.1, from coordinate 2,858,673 downwards.
CCTTAGTGGCCTGCCCACTTTTCCAAAGCTTATAAACCCTCTTTTTCCTCCTAAGATCAAGCCACAATTCTCTGTTGAGCCAGGCCGGTCTTCTTCCCCGCCAGCTCGTCTTTGGGCACGTGGGAACAGACCGTTCCTGCGCCATTAAGACTTCCCTCTTGAAGAGCGCCCAGCCTTCCTGGACCCCTCTGCCCTTCAGAACCGCCTCCCAAGGGACTCCACCAACCAGTGTCCTGAGCAGTTCAAAGTCAGCCCTCCGAAAGTCCAATACAGTGGTTTTACTGGTCCCCTTCCTGGCCTCTCCAAGAATAGTGAACTCCACCATTGCGTGGTCACTCTGCCCGAGACAGCTCCCGACGATCACGTCCTCCACCAGTCCTTCTCTGTTTGTGAAGAGAAGGTCTAGCGGGGCACCTCCCCTGGTAGGTTCACTAACCAGCTGCATCAGGAAGCTATCTTCCACGCTCTCCAGAAACCTCCTAGACTGCTTTCTCAGGGCTGTGTTGTGCTTCCAGGATATGTCAGGGAAGTTGAAGTCCCCCACGAGTACAAGAGCTGATGATTTTGCAACCTCTGTCAGCTGCCTGTAGAATTCCTCATCCGTCTCCTCATCCTGGTTCGGCGGTCTATAGCAGATCCCGACCAGGACACTAGCCTTGTTGTCCCTGCCGATCCTAACCCAAAGGGACTCGACCTTGTCATTCCCAGCCTCGAGTTCTACAACCTCGAAAGACTCTCTAATATAGAGAGCCACACCACCACCCCTTCTATGCTGCCTGTCCCTTCTACAGAGCTTATAGCCAGGCATTGCAGCACTCCAGTCATGAGACTGGTCCCACCACGTCTCCGTGATGGCAACCAAGTCGTAGCCTGCCTGCCGCACGATGGCTTCCAGCTCCTCCTGTTTGTTACCCATGCTGCGTGCATTGGTGTAGATGCACTTCAGCTGGGCCATTGCTTTATCCTCCGGCCTTGCCATTGTTCCCCCTGGCACAGCCCCAACAAACCTAGCCTCAGCCCCATCCCCCTTCCTACCTAGTTTAAAGCCCTCTCAATGAGCCCTGCCAGTTCCTGGCCCAGGATCCTTTTTCCCCTAAAAGATAGGGACCCGTCTGCGGCCATCAGGCCAGGTGCTGAGTAAAGTGCCCCATGATCAAAAAACCCAAGATTTCTGCGTTGGCACCAGCCCCGGAGCCACGTGTTTAACAGGTGGGCTTTCCGTGTCCTCTCTGAACTCCTCCCTGCCACCATAGGGATGGACGAAAACACCACCTGCACTCCCGCTCCATCCACTAACCGACCCATTCCCCTAAAGTCCCTTTTGATAGCCTTGAGGCTTCTCTCTTCGATGTTATCACTGCCCGCCTGGACTATCAAAAGGGGGTAATAGTCAGAGGGGCGTACCAGGTTAGGAAGCTTCCTGGCAACGTCCCTGACCCTGGCCCCAGGGAGACAGCAGACTTCCCTACGGGTAGGGTCCGGCCGACAAATAGGGCCCTCTGTTCCCCTAAGAATCGAGTCACCAACAACAATAACCCTCCTGTCTTTTTTGGTGGAGGCAGTCCTGAGGCGCGGAGTCGACCTCCTCGCCCCAGGCATCCTCCTGGGAACATTTGCTACCTCTTCCTCACACACCGGCCTCTCAATCTCTAGGGCCTCAAACCTGTTGTGTAAGGGCACCTGGGAAGGTGGGGCCGGAAGGGGAGAGCATCGCCCGCGATGTCGAGCAGGGACCTGTTTCCATTCCTCCTCAGCTCCCAGATCCCCTCCCTCTGCCCGACGGGGACAGGGCAGGGGGTCTGCCCCCATTTGGGAAGTCTCACCTCGGCACCTCCCCTTGAGGCCCTGCAGGGAGTTACTCCAGAAGTCTATCTCCCGCTCACACTCCCTGATGGCCCTCAACCTCTCCACCTCCTCCTTGAGCTCCGCCACCATGCGGACCAGGTCATCCACCTGCTCGCACCTCACGCACGCAGTTTCTCTGCCTCCCGCCGATGGCAGCAACAGGCTCAGACACTCCATGCACCCGGTGACCTGAACTGCGGCATTTTTTAACGGGTAGTCAGTCTGCGTGTGTACCGACTTTCTGGAGAGCGCACCGTGCCTGGTGGCAACCATTATCGCCTAGTTACGGCTGTTGTTAACGAGGTGTTGTTTGTGTGTAGGGGGAGCGCTCTGCCCTTCCTGCGCGCCCTGCCTGCGCGAACTGCCGCGCTAACTGCCGCGCCACTCCCTCTGACGCGCCACGCCCTGTTTGCCCGCCCTGTTCGCCGCGCTCCTGGTCGCTCGCGCTCCCTAGGGGCTGCTTTTGAATGGCTGGGGAGGGGGCGCTGCTGGCTCCGCCTTCGCCTCGTCAGCCTCCCTCACGAGGGCTGCCGGGTCCTGGCGGCTCCCTCAAGTAGGCTCGATGCCGGACAAAATTAGCCCTGCCTGGCCCGATCCCCCGCTCCGCTGCAGAACGCGTCTGCCCCGGAGCCGATCGCCTCGGCAAATGGCAGTGAAATGGCGGTGGGTCCCGATTTAAATAGCCCGCCGCTGACGCTGCTGGCTCCGCCTTCGCCTCGTCAGCCTCCCTCACGAGGGCTGCCGGGTCCTGGCGGCTCCCTCAAGTAGGCTCGATGCCGGACAAAATTAGCCCTGCCTGGCCCGATCCCCCGCTCCGCTGCAGAACGCGTCTGCCCCGGAGCCGATCGCCTCGGCAAATGGCTTGCAGGGAGGCGTGTAAGTTGCTGAGTATGTGTGCAGGGGGAAAGAGAAAGAAAAATGCAGAACTAACCAAGATTTGAGACAATGATGGTGAGACTGTGGCAAGGCTAGAGAAAGTTTATGGCTTAGCTTGTACTCATGACACTTGCAGCTGGAAAAGCTGGCCAGAGGGCAGCAGGGGAAGATAATGATGGATGAAGTAACAACTTTCACGGAGCCAGTTCAATCCCAACTCAAATGGTGCACATGTGCATTTGTAGTCATGTTTATACAACACCAAGGAGGAGCATGATGGCTGTTGTGACATGTGTTGGCCCCACATATCAGAACAGCTACCGGATAGGAGGGGATAAAATGAGTACTCCACCAGAGGAGAGAGATGTGATGCATTATCAAGGACAACGTTGCCTCAATGGGGACAACCATTCAAGCAGTATGCCTACTGACTCCTTCCTCTAGTACATCATTGACTGGGAAAACCACCATGCTCATCAGTACCAGTGTCATCACCCTGGGGTCTGTATGTATGCAAATAGTTCATAATAAAGCTTGCTTAATTTATACAATATATATATATAAATGTAATTACATATATACATATAGTCTGCTCTTTGCTAAACTGAACCACTCTGCTTCAGCCTCTGGAATCTAACTACAACAGAGCCTGATAGTTCCCATACAGGAAGAGGCCTTGGGTGTGGGTTTTCAGGTCCCTTCTTGCCGATTATACAGTGGGACAGCAACAGGCACACCACTTGGTCACATCTCCCTGAGAAGCTGGAAGGCCAGCAGCAGGTATGTGGATTGGAAGATGCCGGTAAGGTTTCATCTGTCTGATCAGCTCACAGTGTACCAGAAGGCTGATGGGTTAGGACACCTGCTTGAAGGGTGATCTGGGGGCAGGGATAGGACAGTGCAGGACAGCCTGTGGTGGAGAAGACTGACTGCACTGGCAAGGCTGCAAGGCCCCAGCACAACCAAGGGCTTTGTCCCCTTGGCTATGGCAGTTGTCTCTGCTACTGAGGCTCATGAGGAGACATGCTGTGCTCATGACAATGGGGCCTTGTTGCCTCCTTGCAACCCAGTGGGGAGGCCAGCAGGTGTCATAGTGTTGTCCTTCACATAGCATCACACACCCCACATCCCACTGCCCCAGAAAGAGCCCTGAGTCATGGGTGAGGGACAGGACCTCCCTGCCCAGGGGCTGGGGGCCAGGGCTTGGCCTTTCTGCCTCACCAAACAAACCAAGGCCTTTACTCAGTATCAGAGTCTCCTGCCCAGTGCCTTTGTCTACCTGCAATCATGGCCTCCAATTGTGTGCTCTAACAAGTCCATGAGGAGGCTTTTTCAGTAATGACCCTCACTGGGGCCCATTAATGCTCCTAGACACTTCAAAGTCTCCTTCTGACTTTTACTTCTCCTGCAGTTACATCATTCTCCTCTCACTACCTGAGGTTCATGGACGCAGCACCAAATGCGCCATGGGGCTCATTACCATTCAGCCATTTTCATCCAGTCTCCCAGACTTGTACAGTTAATTAGTGAGGTTTCAAGAATGCAGTTTAAAGAGAAAGTTTTCAATGACCAGATTTCTAAGTGCATTTTCCTTATTTAAGATTATTTTCCATTAGTTTAGAGTTTTCAGAAGAACCGATAGCATCATTCTTTAGTTGTAATGGATCCAATCTGCTTCCTAAGGACGTCTGGAGAGGTGGAAAACAGTTCCTTGATGTTCTAGACTGTGTGGTCAGCCTTGTTGCTCACCTCCCCATCCCCACCACTTCTCTCATCAGCCACCTGAGAATTGCATCACTTTTCCTTACACCAGACTTCTACTCTGTATTCTGCAGGTTGTTGTTACAGCTCCTTTGCACCCATTCCCACCTCTGTTCCTCAGACAACTGGCTGCACACTGGCACAGTTTTTGTTGTTGGTTTTGTTGTTAACATCTAACACCAACCAAGCTAACAAACAAACCCTACAGTCCTCAACAGTGAGCCAAATCCAAGTTGCCTACAATGAGGTGTACCTTCCAAGGGTTGGCTATTGTAGTGGGTTTACGTGGCAAGGTTTTGGTAGCAGGGAGCCATAGGGGTGGTTTCTGTGAGAAAGATCTAGAAGCTGCCCCATGTTTGGGAAGGGCCCCATTGTTTTCCAGATCCGAGCCAATAAGCGATGTTGTTTTGCGCCTCTGTGAGAGCATATTTAAGACAGGGAAAAAACGCTGCGCCACACAGCAGCCGGGAGAGTCAAGGGAGTGAGAGAACAGCCTTGCACCAAGGGCAGTGTAGAAGGAGGGGGAGAGGTGCTCCAGGCGCCGGAGCAGAAGTCCCCTGCGACCTGTGGTGAGGACCATGGTGAAGCAGGATGTCCCCCTGCAGCCCATGGAGTACCACGGTGGAGCAGGGTTCCACGCTGCAGCCCGTGGAGGAGACCACGGTGGAGCAGGTGGCCCTGCACCGACGGAGGCTGCCGCCTGTAGAAGACCCCTGCCGGAGCAGATTCCGGGCCGGACCTGTAGCCCGTGGAGAGGAGCCCACGCAGGAGCAGGTGACCCGGCAGGAGCTGCTGCCCGTAGGGGAGCCAGGTTGGAGCAGTTTTCTCCTGAGGGATGGACCCCGTGGTACGGACCCATATCTGGAGCAGTTCTGGAAGAGCTGCTGCCTGTGGGAAGCCCACGCCGGATCAGTTCATCAAGGACTGCATCCCGTGGGTGGGACCCCACAGCACAGGGGACGAGAGTGATCGAGAAGGAGCGGCAGAGAAGAAGTGCTGTAGACTGACCGTAACCCTCATTCCCCCATTCCCCTGCGCCGCTCGGGGGGAGGAGATGGAAGAGGGTGGATGGGGGGAAGGTGCTTTTGTTTTTTTTTTTCCCTCTGTTTTCTCACTTCTCTCGCTTGTTAGTTGTAGGCAATAAATCTTACTATCTCCTTATGCCGAGTCTGTTTTTCCCGTTACAATAATTATTGCGTGATTTTCTCGTCCTTATCTCAATCCTTGAGCCCTTTTCACATATTTTCTCCCCATTCCTCTTTGAGGAGGGGGAGTGAGAGAGCGGCTGTGGTGGAGCTCGGCTGCCCACTCGAGCGGAACCACGACAGCTATACAAGAAAAGATTGACTTAGGTTAGAAATGATGAATAGAAGTGCAATTACACAGTTGGGCCTCACAAGGACAGAGTAGAGGTAGACAATCACCTCCCTCCACCTGCTGGCTGCTCATCTCTTGATACAGCCCAGGACACAGTTGGACTTCTGGCCCACAAGCACACACTGCCAACTCACATCAAGCTTTTCATCTAACAGAACCCCCAACTCCTTCTCTGCAGGGCTGCTCTCAATGAGTTCTTCTCCCAGCCTGTACTCATGCCCAGGATTGCCTCGGCCCAGGTGCAGCACCTTGCACTTAGATGTGTTGAACCTCATTAGGTTCACATGGGCCCACTTCTCAAGTGTGTCCAAGTCCCTTTGGATGTCATCCCTTCCTTCTGTCATATCAACAGCACCACTCAGTTTGATGTCATCTGCAAATTTGCTGAGGGTGCACTCGATCCCACTGTCTATGTCATTAATAAAGATACTGAACAGTACTGGTCCCAGGACAGACCCCTGAGGGACACCACTCATCACCAGCCTCCACTCAGACATAGAGCCATTGACCACCACTCTCTGGGTGCGAGTTTAAGCCAATTCCTTATCCACTGAACGGTGCACCCATCAAATCCATACCTCTCCTATTTGGAGAGCAGGATGTCATGTGCGATCACGTCAAAGGCCTTGCAGAAGTCCGGGAAGATGACATCGATCGATCTTCCTTTGTCAACTGATGCAATCACTCCATAGTAGAAAGCCACCAGATTGGTCAGGCACGATTTACCCTTGATGAAAATGTGCTGGCTCTCTTGGATCACCTCTTTGTCTTGCATGTACCTTGACATTGCTTCAAGGAGGATCTTTTCCATGGCCTGTCACTCTCTCCTGCATGTTACAGGAAACCAGAGTGAAAATGTTCCATGGAATGCTTCAGATGGCTAAAGTTGTTCCAATCATAACTGTATTATTTGCCTTTCTTGGTGGGAATATTCACATCTTTCTGTATGCATAGAAATATATATTTGTATAGCTACATCTGTAACTACAGATATATGTGCAAGTAAATGGAAATGTATATACAGAGTTACTGCGTACATATAGATAACTGGGAGACTCACAGGCAAGTGGCTGGGATTCTAGGATTTTACATTACCTGAACTATCAGGAAACCAACCCAGCAGTGCTGGGAGCTGGGGAGAGGAGACACGTGGAGAAAGGTCCCAGTGACACGGCTGGGAGGTGGGTTGTGATGCAATTCCTACTGCAGTGACCTGACTGCCAGGTGGCAGGCAGGCAGACACAGCGATGTCATCGAGTGCATCACAAACCCCATGGGACACAGGGGGCAGCTCTGACAGGGGACAACTCTGTCCACCATGGCTGGGCTGCTGCTGCTGAGGTCACCTTCTCACAACACTGCGATGGGCCAGGAGAAGGCAGGCCTCAGGAGGCCATCAAGAGCAGCAGCTGTGGAAGTTGCAGGCAGATGCCTGGGCCCTGGGGAGGGCTGCCCTGCAGTGGCACCAGCTGGACATGGGGTGGGAGCCTGTGGGAAAAGGCACAAGAAAGTGCTGGGTGTGACAAAGCACAGCACGAGAAAGGAGCAGAATACAGGCAGGGCTGTGAGGGACAGCAGCATCTCATGTGCCCTTGGTGGGCAGAGATGTGAGCGATGGGCAAACGGCACAGAGAGATGGAGGGGAGAAGTGGGGACCAGAGGTCTGGTCCTTGCTCTAGAGACTCCAGATGCCTTGTACCTGATCGCATCTCTCTGTCCTGCCTTCTTCCAGTTGCAGTTGGTCTGGGAGCACTCTGCCGTACCTGCCTGCGTGTGCACATCCATGTGTGTTTACAAGATTGTGTCTTTGTGTACACATGGCTGAATATTCTTGCAGACACCAACTCTAGGTGAGCTTTGCCTTTCCTAAAAGCGTATGTCCATCAAAAGTTAAGATATCTACGTTTCTTTTTTGGAGCCTGTCCTTGCTGTCACACCCTGGCAGATCCTTCATGGCCCCTCTCAGTGTCCTGTCCCTGCATCGTCCCAGCCCCACTGCCCCACTCCTGGACCCACAGCCGTGCTGCTAAGACACTGCACATGGCAGTGCACATTCAGGGTTGGGTCAAGCTCCTGCTATTATAATCCCAATGGCACACTTGGGGTCCCCCCCTGCCATGGCCCTCCTGCCTTTGCAGCCTCCTTAGCCCCCAGCCCCCGGTTTGTACCCTGACCCAGCCCCAGTCCCATGGGGGCTTCTGCAGACAGCCCTGCTCCAGTTCTTCAGGGCTCTGGGCCAGGACAGAGGCCAGCAGGGCTGGCTGTTCCCCTGACACAGGCCCTGAGCCTGGCACAAGGATGGAGATGGCCTGGCAGCCAAATGCACCCCTAAACCTGGGGGGAGCGGCCAGTGCTGGACATGGCTGATGAGAGAGTCTGTATGTGATGAAAGCCCTGGGCCACCTTCCTGCTCTGTCTGTGCCAGCAGGGCACCGCCTGGCCTCCTCCCTCCTGCACTGGCCTGTCTTCCATCCTTGCCACACAACCTGAAGCCAGCAGTGCGTATCCTTCCCTTGCATGGCCACACATCTCAGCTCAACACAGATGTTTCTCTCTGTTGGGCAGCTTTCAGCCTGGCCCAGGTAGTCCCCAGCTCTCCCACCTCCCTGTCCTCTGCCCAGACCAGCCCAGCAGCCTAGGCTGGGCTGGCCCCAAGACAATGCCCACCACAGGCTGCTGCAGGGCTCTGGGCACTGCCACCACAGCCCCAGTTCCCATTCACTCCTGATCTGCTGAGATTGGGTCTCAGACCAAGATTTATCTGGTTTAAATACACAGAGAGCCTGGCTCCTTGTTTCTGTTAACCCTCAGGCTCAAACTATATTTTGGTATTCAAGTACAAAGGGTTGAATAAGGGCATTTCCTTGTGGAAAACATAATCACAAGGGAAAATGAAACTAAGCAAAACTAATGAAACCAAATCTCTTCCCCTCTAGAATTAAAGGCAGCTTTGGCCTGTGATGTCATAAACTAAAATTAATCTGCAGAAAAAGCAGTTTAGAGCTGGTGAAAGGTCCAGTCAACTTCCTCTGAACATCTGGAAACATCTCCATGAAATCACTTTCTTGATGGACTTCTTGAGCTCCTGATTCCTCATGCTGTAGATGAGGGGGTTCAATACTGGAGGCAGCACCGAGTACAGAACTGCCATCACCAGGTTTAGGGATGGGGAGGAGAAGAACGAAGGGTTCAGGTAGGTCAACATGCTAATGCTGACAAACAGAGAGACCACTGCCAGGTGAGGGAGACACATGGAGAAGGCTCTGTGCTGTCCCTGCTCAGAGGGCATCCTCAGCACAGTTCTGAAGATCTGCACATACGAAAAAAGAATGAACACAAAACATACAATTCCCAAAAAGCAGCTAAATATGACAAGTCCAACTGCCCTAAGGTAGGAATTGGAGCAGGAGAGCTTAGAAATCTGAGGTATTTCACAGAAGAATTGGTCCACAGCGTTGTCTCTGCAGAATGTCAGAGAAAAAGTATTGGCAGTGTGCAGCAGAGCATGGAGAATCCCACTGCCCCAGGCAGCTGCTGCCATCTGGGCACAAACTCTGCTGTCCAGGAGGCTCCCATAGTGCAGGGGCTTGCAGATGGCAATGTAGCGGTCATAGGACATGACAGTGAGAAGATAATACTCTGCTGATACCAAAAAAACAAACAGAAAGACTTGTACAACACACCCTGCATAGGAAATGGCCCTGGTGTCCCAGAGGGAATTGGCCATGGCTTTGGGGACAGTGGTGGAGATGCAGCCTAGGTCAAGGAGGGCGAGGTTGAAGAGGAAGAAGTACATGGGGGTGTGGAGGCGGTGGTCGCAGGCTACAGCGGTGAGGATGAGGCCGTTGCCCAGGAGGGCAGCCAGGTAGATGCCCAGGAAGAGCCCAAAGTGCAGGATCTGCAGCTCCCACGTGTCTGCAAATGGCAGGAGAAGGAACTCGGTGATGGAGCTGGTGTTGGACATCTGATCCTCCTGGACAAACGGGTATACTCAAGAAAGAGAAGACAGTGATAATTAGGAGAGACATGTCTGAGAAAAACTGCTCCACTTCTCGTTGAAACGCCCCCCAGTGACTTTTCCCTTTCTGAGACCTTTCTGCTGCTCTCTTGCTTGAGTTCTGGTTAGTGCTAGCTGAGGGTGCCACTGGGACCAAGGGTTTCTGCTGTGGGCTCTTCAAGAACCTGCCCTGTAGCTCAAGGTAAATAAGAACCAGGAATGATCTCTGATTAAATCTACCTCTGATGTATGTGAACTTAACAGCATTACTACTCTCAACATTCCTGAGTGCAAAAAAGAATTTGTGGTTTACATTGTTCCCGCTGCCTGTGTAACACTCAGGAGCATTTTTAGATGGTAGAAACCCCTGGCATTTGTAATGTATTCCAGGTGAGACCTTGTGAACCCTGAGAGGCAAAGTGACTGTCCTTAGTGAAGTGAGGACAGCCAGCCTCTCCATCTGTCCTGGTCTCAGTCAGTATCATCTACCTCTCAATACAGTTCCCAAATTGAGCTGCCCAATTATTGTGGCCTCAGGAACTCTGTTGACAGAGATTCATCATGACTCATGCCCTGAATCCTGTGGGCTTAGGGGAAAGCAGGGAGGTGGCAGACTATGCTGTTAGCACTGTCCTGCTGTTCCCTGCCCATGGCTCTGCTGCCTGAAGCTGTCCCCGCCTGCAGCTGGATCTCTGTCCCCACGCCTCCTGCCTGCAGCTCACGGCCCTCATCCCAGCCGCTGGGTGCTCAGCTCTGCCCTGCAGACACCTCCTGGCAGCAGGGCTCTGCCCAGGGGCAGCTCGCTGGGGACATATCCTAGAAACCAGGTCACACAGACGCTGCTGACACTGCACGAGTGGTGGTGGAGCTTTCTAGGGGCTGAGGGGCAGGAAGGGGACTTGATGGGGGTCTTTCTAACCCTCAGTGGTACGGCTTAGAAGCGTCAGCCTCATCTTGGAAATAATGCTATCTCTTTTTATTCCCACCGAGCCAAAGAACACAGAACTGAAAGCTCAGGAGGCTCAGAAAAGCTGAGACTGAAGCTGAAATCCCTTGCCTTGACCCAGCTTTTGCAAAGTCCCTTGGATACATCCTGGTTGTGCTGTAGATCCGTGAGCAGGCTGCCCCAGGCAGCAGCCTCCCACCAGCAGCAGGACCCTGCCCTGCCAGGGGGGCTCCTTCCACCCGCAGCTTCTCCCCGCAGCACCCTGGGCAGCTACCCGGGCAGGCTGAGTGCTGAGCCTGGCAGGCGACAGAGGCCCTGGCCCGGCACACAGCCCCTGGAGCACAGCAGGGACCCTGCTCTGCACCACAGCCCTGGACACCCCTGCCTTCGCCCCCGGCTTCTCCTATGTCCAGGAACTGTGGCTGCATTGCCCTCCAGCCAGAGACTTACTGTGGTCAGGGCTGGGAAGTCTTCTCCAGCAAGGAGCTCTGGGCATCCTGCCACTTCTGCCTGCCTTTAAGCACTGTGTCCCTGCAGGCAGTGTCCCCAGGCCTGCTGCGCTGTGCAGAGGAGCTGCTCCTGGGCAGAGCTGTCTCTCTGCAGCACTGTCCACTTGCCATGAGCTCCCCTTGGGCCCAGGAGCCCGGCCCAGCTCAGCAGCAGAGGCCCAGCCCAAGGCCTCCCTTGCTCTGCCCCCCACCAGGCTCCCTGCACATGGCCCTGGGGCTGCAGGGGAACCTGCTGGGAAATAGTCTGAAGCTTCCCTGGGGCTCCAGCCCTCACCTGGCACACACACTTCTTCACACCAGGGTCATTTCTCCTTACAGAAAACCAATTAAATGTAACAATCACATCTTCTTGCCCCAGTATCAGTTTGGACATGATTTCGTGGTCAGGGACTGATCTCCTTCATCCCCACTTAAGGAAGGAATTCAGCAGAGTTAGTCAAAGCATCTCATGCTTGTTTTTATTCCTGGGGCTGGAAAGGGATCTCAGCTCCCTCCCATGCCTGCCAGAAACCCATTGAACCTGGGATTCCTCAGGCCTCAGTTCAGGTGTGCACAACATAGGCACTGTAATGTGAATTACTGAGCCACAGTAGCTCCTTAGTGGAGATGGAGGACAGGCAGGAGCTGTTCAGATGGAAATACCTGGTGAAATTTGAGGTTGATCCTCTGGTCTGATGGGGCATTCCTCAGGCCAACTGAAATGGCAGCAGATGCCACATGGAGGACAACTGAACCTGTCCCTACTCCTTACATGTAGGTCAGCCTGCAGAGGCTGTCAGCAGAGCAAAAGGAGTCATGTGTCACAGGGAGAGCTAAACCTATTCTGTTCTCTTTTAAATGTTCTCTTTTTTCCTTTCTGTTCTACACGACCCCTGGCTGTAATGGCTGTTGTGTCTCGGACATCTCCACAGGGCCTCAGCTCTCACCAGCAAGGTCTCCCTGCCCTTTGTGCCTTGAGGCAGGACTCTGCAGGGGTACAACAGGTGGTGGGTGGGGATAAAATCAGTGGTTACTTTGCAAACTACAACCTTAACAGTCCATGGGACCTAAGGGCATGCCTTCAAGCGTACAGGGAGAGTGTTCTGGACTGAAGGTACTGGCTCCTTATGATTCTGGGAAGGGATCAGACAACAGCATTCAGGTGCTGTAAGAGATCATTTAACTACTGTTATAAATGGCTCAGTCTTCAAAATAGGATTAAATAAAAAATATGATTTATTAAAAGAATAGAGGTAAGCAAACAGCGCTGTGTGCATCGGGAGTCTCCACTCCACCAGGACGCACCCAGCCACATCAAGTAGCTGATTTTTATACTCCTAGACTAATACATATTCATTACTACTTCTAAAAAAATAGGTTATTATAATTAGCTTCCGGGATCCAGTCCCTCCTACTGGAGCATGCGCATCAGTCTCCGGTGGTCCCTCTGGGGGTCTCCAGGGGTCTTTCATGCTGAAGGCTCGTAGTCTTCCTCTCCAAGTTTTTTTCTTGTCCTTCCCCTTTGTACTCCTTGGCAGTGTGTCAAGTTTACACAGCATCCCCTGCAGGTCTTGTCTCCTAGCCATCCTTCAGCTCCTTTTTTTTTCTTCTTAATTTCTTGGCCACCTGGCTAGATATCAGAGGCTTGCATAGTATCCCATAACAGTCACTAGTTGTTATCAGTTGTTCTGAAACCCCCAGACATCAAAGACTTCGTACAAACACAAATAGCTTTCTTATTGACACTTCACGAGTAATTAAAACATTCCTCACCAGCCATTCACAGGGACAGTCACACCTATAGCAGTGTTAAGTTAATCTCAAAGAAGACCAAAAAAAAAGGCTGTAACTGTTAGAAATAGGAGTTCGGAATAACAAAAGCAAACAGGTTCATAGATTTGAGGAGTACTTTCTGAAGACTTGATAAATTGACTAGAATGAGGGGGAGACTGGGACACACTGCATCTGTGGTTCAAGAATTAAACTGCCAGTGCAGGACCCAGAGGCAGACAGGACTGTTCTTTACGGACATGAATTGTTAAAACATTCCTAACTTTAGTTTACCGTGTAACACTGCCTTATGTTGTGATAAAATTACTGGCCATGAGACAAATCTGGTAGTTGTACTCAGCATTGCTGTCACTTCCATACTTGAGGACCCTTCTCTTGGAAACTTTTCATAGTGGCAGGGAGTGTGGGAGAATATGGGCAGGTTCCTAGAACAGTGAGCACCTGAACAGTGAGGTCCCTGCTCAACATCTCAGGTGATACCCACCCCCTACCGGCCCCGCCTTCCCAGGTACCCTTACACAACAGGTTTGATGCCCTGGAGCTTGAGAGACCAGTAGCTGAGGAAGAGGTAGAAAGTCTACCCAGGAGGATGCTTAGGGCGAGGAAGTCAACACAATGCCTCAGGACTGCCTCCACCAAGACAGAAAGAAGGGTGATTGTGGTGGGAGACTCCCTTCTCAGGGGAGCAGAGGGCCCTATTTGTCAGCCTGACCCTACCCGCAGGGAAGTCTGCTCCCTCCCTGGGGCCAGGGTCAGGGACATTGCCAGAAAGCTTCTCAACCTGGTTTTCCCCTCTGACTATTATCCTCTTTTGATAGTCCAGGCTGGCAGTGATGACATTAAAGAGAGAAGCCTGAAGACTATCAAACGGGACTTTAGGGGACTGGGATGGTTAGTGGATGGAGCGGGAGTACAGGTGGTGTTTTCGTCTATCCCTACGGTGGCAGGGAGGGGTACAGACAGGACATGGAAAGCCCACCTGGTAAACACGTGGCTCAGAGGCTGGTGCCAACACAGAAATTTTGTGTTTTTGACAATGGGGCACTTTACTCAGCACCCGGCCTGATGGCTGCAGATGGGTCCCTATCTCTAAGGGGAAAATGGATCCTAGGCCAGGAGCTGGCGGGGCTCATTGAGAGGGCTTTAGACTAGGTAAGAAAGGGGACAGGGCTGAAACAAGGCTTGTTAGAGCTGTGCCAGGGGTAGCAATGGCAAGGCTGGGAGAGAAGGCAATGGCCCAGCTGAAGTGCATCTACACTAATGCACTTAGCATGGCTAACAAACAGGAGCTGGAAGCCATCATGTGGTAGGCAGGCTATGACTTGGTTGCCATCACGGAAATGTGGTAGGACCACTCTCATGACTAGAGTGCTGCAATGTCTGGCTACAGGCTCTTCAGACGGGACAGGCAGCACAGAAGGGGTGGTGGTGTGGCTCAGGGGGTGTTTTGATGTTGTAGAACCAGGATGAGGAGACTGATGAGGAATTCTATAGGCAGCTGACAGAAGTTGCAAAATTGTCAGTGCTTTTTTTTGTGGGGGACTTCAACTTCCCAGATATATCCTGGAAAAACAACACAGCCCAGAGAAAGCAGTCTAGGAGGTTCCTGGAGAGCGTGGAAGATGGCTTCTTGATGCAGCTGGTTAGTGAGCATACCAGGGAAGGTGCCCCACTAGACCTTCTGTTCACAAACAGAGAAGGACTGGTGGGAGATGTGGTGGTTGTAAACTGTCTTGGGCAGAGTGACCATGAAATGGTAGAGTTCTCCATTCTTGGAGAAGCCAGGAAGGGGACCAGTAAAACTGCTGTATTGGACTTCTGTAGGGCTGACTTTGAGCTGTTCAGGACACTGGTTGGCAGAGTCCCTTGGGAGGTGGTTCCGAAAGGAAGAGGAGTCCAGGAAGGCTGGACACTCTTCAAGAAGGAAATCTTAATGGCCCAGGTGCGCTCTGTCCCCTCGTGCCCAAAGACGAGCTGGAGGGGAAGAAGACCGGCCTGGCTGAACAGAGAGTTGCAGTTTGAGCTTTGGAGAAAAAAAGAGGGTTTTTAATCTTTGGAAAAGAGGGCAGGCCACTTGGGAGGAATATAAGGATGGCAGAAGAGCTGGCCAAGCTGCTTTCTATCATTTATCAACAGTCCTGGCTATCAGGGGAGGTCCCAGTAGACTGGAGGCTAGCAAACGTGACGCCCATTTACACGAAGGGCTGGAGGGTAGACACGGGGAACTACAGGCCTGTCAGTTTGACCTCAGTGCCAGGGAAGCTTATGGAGCAGATTATCTTGAGAGTCATCACACAGCACTTGCAGGGCAAGCAAGTGATCAGGCCCAGTCAGCATGGGTTTATGAAAGGCAGGTCCTGCTTGACGAACCTGATCTCCTTCTATGACAAAGAGAAGCACTTGGTGGATGAGGGAAAGGCTGTGGGTGTGGTCTACCTTGACTTCAGCAAGGCTTTTGACACCATTTTCCACAGCATTCTCCTCAGGAAACTGACTACTCAGGGCTTGTACTGATGTACGCTTTGTTGGGTTAAAAACTGGCTGGATAGCCGGGCCCAAAGAGTCGTGGTGAATGGAGTCAAATCCAGTTGGAGGCTGGTCACTAGTGGCATTCTCGAGAGCTCGGTACTGGGGCCAGTCCTCTTTAATATCTTTATTTATGATCTGGAGTGCACCCTCAGTAAGGTCGCAGATGATGCCAAGTTAGGTACGTGTGTCAATCTGCTCAAGGGTAGGAAGGCTCTGCAGGAGGATCTGGATAGGCTGGACCAATGGGCTGAGGTCAACTGTATGAAGTTCAACAAGGCCAAGTGCCGGGTCCTGCACCTGGGGCACAACAACCCCAAGCAGAGCAACAGGCTGGGAGATGAGTGGTTGGAAAGCTGCCTGGCGGACAAGAACCTGGGAGTGATTGTTGACAGTTGGCTGAATATGAGCCAGCAGTGTGCTCAGGTGGCCAAGAAGGCCAACAGCATCCTGGCTTGTATAAGAAGCCGTGTGACCAGCAGGGCTAGGGAAGCGATTGTCCCCCTGTACTCGGCTCTGATGAGGCCGCACCTCAAGTACTGTGTTCAGTTTTGGGCCCCTTGCTACAAGAAGGACATCGAGGTGCTCAAGCAAGTCCAGAGAAGGGCGACAAAGCTGGTGAGGGGCCTGAAGAACAAGTCCTACGAGGAGAGGCTGAGGGAGCTGGGCTTGTTCAGCCTGGAGAAAAGGAGGCTCAGGGGTGACCTTATTGCTCTTTACAGATACCTTAAAGGAGGCTGTAGTGAGGTGGGGGTTGGTCTGTTCTCCCACGTGCCTGGTGACAGGACGAGGGGGAATGGGCTACAGTTGCACCAGGGGAGTTTTCGGTTGGATGTTAGGAAGAACTTCTTTACCGAAAGGGTTGTTAGGCATTGGAATGGGCTGCCCAGGGAAGTGGTGGAGTCACCATCCCTGGAGGTCTTTAAAAGACGTTTAGATGTAGGGCTTAGGGATTTGATTTAGTGGAGGACTTGTTAATGTTAGGTCTCAGGTTGGACTTAATGATCTTGAGGTCTCTTCCAACCTAGAAATTCTGTGATTCTGTGATTCTGTGATTCAGACAGAAGTATGCAGCTGGATGTTACAGCTCCTTTGCACCAGCTCCTATCTGCTTTCGTTAGAAACCTGTCTGCACTCAGGTGCAGAAGGGTTTTTCCTATTTCCATCCAAAGAACATGAAATCATGCATCAATTTTCCAAAAAACAGAGCAAGCTCCTCATTGTGTATGCCTCCTGTGAAGTTTACCTTCCCAAAAGGATGACTGCACAAGACCTATTTTATACTGATAGATAGGAAATCATAAATAGTAGTGTTAGTATTAACCCATATCATATAAATTCGATGATAAATAACAGGTTTCTTGCTAAGGAAACTATTAGACAGACTGCTGATAGATGGGCAAGCTGGGCTGCTTCTACCTGAAGCTCAAAGCAGCAACTGGGTTGGTGAAAGCGGTCTGAATGATTAAAGAGTAAGGGGAGGGCAAACCAGGAGAACTATAGGAAGTGCATAGGTCCAGACAGGCAGCTGGAATGGGGACTTTCAGCAGGGTCTCTTTAATCAAGATGTGGATATACCTGGAAGATGAGGGAGCACATCATGATAGACAAAGTGATGACAAGGCAAGTACAGGTGAACTTCGGAATTTGTTCTCCTGCGATGAACATACATCCTGAAAATTCAAATTTCTTCATGATAGAAATTACACTTTGCATGTGTAGTGGGTTTATGTGGCAAGGTTTTGGTAGAAGGGGGCCACAGGGGTGTCTTCTGTGAGAAGAATCTAGAAGCTGTCTCATGTTTGGTAGGGCCCCACTGCTAACCAGAGCTGAGCCAATAAGTGATGTTGTTTTGCACCTCTGTGAGAACATATATAAGTCAGGGGAAAAAAAACTGCTGCGCCACACAGCAGCTGGGAGAGAGAGAGGAGTGAGGAACAGCCTTGCAGGTGCCAAGGTTGGTGAAGAAGGAGGGGGAGAGGTGCTCCAGGAGCTGGAGCAGAAGTCCCCTGTGACCTGTGGTGAGGACCATGGTGAAGCAGGCTGTCCCCCTGCAGCACATGGAGTATCATGCTGGAGCAGGGTTCCACACTGCAGCCCATGGAGGAGACCACAGTGGATCAGGTTGACCTGCACTGACAGAGGCTGTGGCCTGTGGAAGACCCCTGCCGGAGAAGATTCCGGACCGGACGTGTAGCCCGTGGAGAGGAGACCATGCAAGAGTAGGTGACCTGGCAGGAGCTGCTGCCCGTGGGGGAGCCAGGTTGGAGCAGTTTTCTCCTGAGGGATGGTCCCCCGTGCCTATATCTGGAGCAGTTCTTGAAGAACTGCTGCCTGCGGGCAGCCCACAGCAGCAGATCAGTTCAGCAACGACTGCATCCCATGGGAGGGTCCCTGCAGCACAGGGATGAGAGTGACTGAGAAGGAGCGGTGGAGAAGAAGAGCTATAGACTGACCATAACCTCCGTTCCCCCATTCCCCTGCACCGCTCGGGGGGAGGAAGTGGAAGTGGGTGGATGGGGGGAAGGTGCTTCTGGTTTCTTTCTTTTGTCTCTCGCTTCTCTAGCTTGTTAGTAATAAACAATAAATCTTACTATGCTGAGTCTGTTTTGCCCGTCATGATAATTACTGTGCTATGTCCCTGTCCATATCTCAACCCTTGAGCCCTTTTCATCGTATTTTCTCCCTGTTCCTCTTTGAGGAGGGGGAGTGAGAGAGTGGTTGTGGTGGAGCTCGGCCACCCACCTGAGTAAAACCACCACAGCGTGTAACATTTTATAGAAAGTATTGAAACATTTGAAGTAATGAGTAGTTGCTCTTTTATTTAAGTACTAAATAAATTACTGGGTATTCAGACAGAGCTATGCTGTCAGACAATAAGCAAGCAGAACATGCAAGAGACCAGAGCCCTTTGGAGGATTCATATGGAGCCAGGTGGAGATACCAGAGCACCTCCACTGCCAGCAGTGGTATTTATCCCAATAACTCTAGCCCAGCCCTACACATGAAACCCCTTCAAAGAGAACACCCTAGTTCAGTGGGTTCTTCGGATTCACCTAAAGTTGAAATGGCCACTGGAAAACCCAAGATACTCTCCCTTATTCCTAGTTGACAGTTGTACATCCATTTACAATCATGGGTCATCTGTGGCAAACTCAGGCTGAAAGACTCAAGAGCACGACACTTCAAATGGCTGAGGCAGAACCTATCTGCGTATCCCAGTTTGGGAATCATCCCCTTCCATAAGGGACATGAAAATAAAAAATGTGAAATGACCCATCAGGTCAATGCACACAGTAAGGTAAACTCACTGGTATTATGCTGGAGTGGCAGAAGGCAAAAAGCATTGCATTGTGCCTCAGACTAATCAAGGAGACCTAATCCAGTTCATCTGTGAGATAAAGCAAACACTCTAAGAATTGTGAAGGATGTTCAGTTGCAGCCTAACATGAAGAGGGATGTAAATCATTGGTGAAGGAACTATCTTTTTGTGCCATAACCAATCTAGATTACACAAGCACCACAACACCTAAAGGTCATATGTCCCATGGCTTTCTCATCCCATGGGGCAGGGGAATGGAGCTGACATCCAAGGGACACATTTGGGTGTGAACAGTGGGGCCCAGCAGAGACAAGGAGTCAAGGCACTGCGGTGAGGGAGGCCAGGAGAAGCAGCCCAAGGGGTGGTGCTGCTTGTGAGGACACATTTGTGCCAGCAGCCTGAGTGGGCAGCAGCTGTGCGCAGGCAAGGGGAGGCCAGGAAGTGCATGCCAAGAGCGCTCCTGCCAGCAGAAACAAGGCCAGGGCCGAGGGCAAGGGGAGAGGCAGGCCTAGGGCAGGGGGCTGCAAGGGCCATGCTGAGCTCCCTGCCCCTGCAGCAGCCTTCTCTCCTGTTCTCCCAGGGCACACGACTGCCTTATTCCCAGCTCACTGCCCACCACGAATGTCCAACATGGGTGCTTCCCAAGCTGGGCCTTGCCCAGGGTTAGTCCCCCACAGGGGCAGAAAATGGCTCTTGTCCTGGTGGCTTTTCATGGCCTTCATCTCAGTACATGCTCGTCTCATCCTTTATCTCTTTTACTGAATGCAGAGGCCTAGGAGAACTTCTTGGTACAGACTACTGCAGAAAAACACATCAAGTTCCTCAACCACATCTCTGCTTTTCCTCCACATTGCAGCTGGCCTCTTCATCCCACAACCTCTGCTCTACCTGAAGAGAAATTCTGAGAAACAAGAGTCACGGAAAATGGTTACTTGGTTAATTTATTTGGTTAATTACAAAGAGCTTACCAGCACGTGTACATGAGGTCTTGGGGTTAAAAAAAAATAAACAAACCAAATAAAAGTGAGATTAAGAAAAAATATTTTTATTGGAGTAATATTGCAAATAATGAAAAGCAACTTTAAAATATGTGAACAAAGGCATTTCTGCCTTCCCGGGTATATGTGAGGAAGATGTACAGGTACCTCATTAATGGGGAAATACTGTATATTAGAACAACGCCCTCAGTACCTCCTTTAGCTCCTTGTTCCTCATGCTGTAGATAAGGGTTTTACTGCTGGAGGCAACACTGAGTACAGAACTGAAACTACCAGGCCCAGGGATGGGGAGGTGGTGGAGGAAGGCTTCAGGTAGGCAACCATGGTAGTGATACTATGCAGGGAGACCACGGCCAGGTGAGGGAGGCATGTGGAAAATATTTTGTGCTGGCTCTGCTCTTCAGCACTGCCCTGAAAATCTGCAGATAGGACAGCACAATGAAAACAAAACAGCCAAATGTTAAACAGACACTAAACACAAGCACCCCAATTTCCCTGAGGTAGGGATCTGAGAAGGAGAGTTTGAGTTGAGCTTTGAGGAGAGCCTGAGGAGAGCTTTGACTTGAAGCACAGCACTTTGACACAAAACACAGCACAATTTACACTTGCTGAGAGTGTACTCTATTCCATCTGCCAGGTCATTGACAAATAAGTTGAACAGGATTGGACCCAGTGTAGATCCCTGGGGGACACTGCTGGCTACAGGCCTCCAGCTAGACTCTGTTCCACTAAGCACAACCCTCTGAACTCTGCCATCCAGCTAGTTCACAGTCCACCTCACTGACCACTCATCCAACCCACACTTCCTGAGCTTGTCTGTGAGGGTGTTATGGGAGACAGTGTTGAAAACCTTGCTGAAGTCAAAGTAGACAACATCCACTGCTTTCCCCTCCCCCACTCAGCTAGTCATTCCATCATAGAAGGCTATCAAGTTGGTAAAGCATGGTTTCCCTTGGTGAACCTATGCTGACTACTCCTGATGACATTCTTCTCCTCCATGTACTTAGAGATTGTGAGGAATGTTTTAACAATTCGTGTCCATAAAGAACAATTCTGTTTGAAATGTCTGAATCCTGTCTGCCTCTGGGCCCTGCACTGGCAATTCAATGCTTGAACCACAGCTGCAGTGTGTCCCAGTCTCCCCCTCATTCCTCATTCTAGCCAATTTATCACTTCTTAAATTTATGAACCTGTTTGCTTTTGTTATTCCGGACTTCTATTTCTAACACTGCTATAGATGTGTCTGTGAATGGCTGGGGAAGAATGTTTTAATTACCCGTGTGTCTGGGAGTTTCAGAACAACTGATAACAACTAGTGACTGTTATGGGATACTATGTGGATCTTTGGTATCTGGTTGGGGGGGGGGGGCGAGAAAGAAGCTGAAAGGCGGCTGGGAGACAAGATTTGAAGAAGGTGTTTTGAAGAAGGTGTTCCGTAAACTTGGGATGGTGCCCAGTAAGTACAAAGGGGAAGAGGAAGACTGCGAGCCTTCAGCATGGAAGACCCCTAGAGACCCCCAGAAGAGACCCCAGAGGAGACTGCGCATGCTCCAGTAGGAGGGACTGCACCCCGGAAGCTAATTTTAATAATCTATTTTTTTTAGAAGTAGTAATGAATATGTATTAGTCTAGGAGCATAAAAATCAGTTGCTTGATGTAATTGGTGTGCATCCTGGTGGAGCGGAGACTCCCGGTGCACCCAGCGCTGTTTGCTTACCTCTATTCCTTTATATCCTTTAATAAATCCTATTTTTCATTTAATTCTAATTTGAATCCTGAGCCATTTATAACAGAGATGATCACCAGGATGAGCTGTTCCATTGCCTTTCCAGGGATGGAGGTGATGCTGACTGGCCTGTGTGGAAAAGGAATTCGCAGGTGGCTTTGTACTGTTTCACATGTCCCTGAATCAGAGATAATGAGGAAACAAGCAGTAGAAACAAAAACTTGAGCAAGGTCGAGATAAAGTAAATTGGCTACAGTGTTAAAGATGAGCTTTGGGCAGTGGGTAATTGCTGGCTGGCTTGAGGTGTGTGTCTGAAGGTCTCTAACCAATTGTATGACAGATTTGGGTGCGTGGGCTAAGGAGAGTGTATATATTCATTATATATATATATAATATATAATATATAATATATTATATATTATATATTATATATATTATATATATCATATATGATATAATATATTATATATATAATAATATATAATATATATTATATAATATATAATATATAATATATATCATATATATCATATATATCATATATATCATATATATTATATATATTATATATATTCAGTGCTTGGGGCTACGGGAAAAGTATATATTGTAGTGAAAAAGGACAATAAATGTCTCCTGTTAAAGAGCCATCAGGAGTCTGTGTCTTTCATCCCTTCAGCCTTGTAGTTGCCTGGGTCTTCCTTCTTGCCCTTGTTGAAGACCGGCATGACATGAGGTTTCTTCCAGGCACCTCTTCTGTTCTCTGTGACCTTACAAACATGATGGAGAGTGGGCTAGCAGTAACATCCACCAGCTCCCTCAGTGCTTATGGACGTACGCATCAGGGTCCATGGATTTGTGGGTATCACGTTTGCATAAGAGATCTCTGACCTGATCATCTTCAACCAAGGGAAAGTCCTCATTTCTCCAGATTTCCTCCCTTGTCCTGAAGGTCAGAGATTCCAGAGGGCTGGTCTTAGCAGTGAAGACTGAAGCAAAGAAGGCATTCAGTAATTCTGCCTTCTCTGTATCCTTTGTCACCAGGGCACCCACCTCATTAAGCAGTGGGACCACATTTTCCTTCATCTTCCTTCTGTTCTTGATATATTTGAAAAAGGCCTTTTTGTTGTCCTTGACACCCCTTGCAAGATTTAACTCCAAATGGGCCTTGGATTTCCCTGTCACTTCCCTACATCCTTGGACAATGTCCCTATATTCTTCCCAAGTGGCTTGTCCCCTTTTCCACATTATGTACAGGTCCTTCTTCCATTTCAGTCATTCCAGGATCTCCTTGATCATCCAAGCAGGTCTCCTGGTCCCTTTGTCTGACTTTTTGCTCACAGGAATACATAGCTCTTGAGCCTGGAGGACTTGGAGGTCAGTGTGCTATTGCTGCCGGTGCACCGTTGTGGCAGCCGTTGACACCTGCTCTTCTTTGGCTCTCAGCAACCCCACAACAGAAGGGTCCTGTGCGAGACCAGGCAAGGTAGACAACTATTTGACGTTCTCTGTATTCAAGGCCATTATGCCAACAGCCCACTCGTACCCATTTGTTCAATTGTTTGCCCTTGGAAAAACCCAGAAACACAGTCTCGAGGCATGTCATTAGGGTTACCCCATGATGTTCAAATTACTCAAGAGCTATCATGACTGGCCCGGAATGGGGCCAGAAAGAAAGAGAGGGAGAAGTGCCATGCCTTGTTCCCTCCACCAGGTGGATTCATGAGTGTTGTACCAATAGCACCTCAAATAATGTTAATTGTGCAGATTTAGGGAAAGCATCAAAAGCCCATATTTGCTTTCCTAGTGGCAATTTTTTATTTTTTTTTTTTTCAATATGTAGTTGCTTTACAGGTAGGAATTTGTAGCAATTTGTAATGAAGACATTTATTAAAACAAAGCAATGAGGTACCCATGTCCTTGTGTACTATGGAATCCTACCAACCTACTGCTGCGATCCATGCATGGGCGGATCCCCATAGGTCCTCACCATTGATACTGTGATGCCGCTTGGAGTGGCCCTCAGAGCTGCAGGAGCAACCACAGACCTGGGGCTTGGTGATGGCCCTTTGCTGCAGAGAACAGACCCAACCACAGGGGCTGAACCATTCAGATGCCCGAGTGACATGAAACTGGTTTTTTTTTTTTTTTCTGCTCAGTTCTGCTGCTCCCTCGCACACAGCTAGGCCTGTGGCTCATCTCCCCGTAGAGGAGTAGGAGGCAAATCTCTGCTGGTGCCCAAGTAAGGGAGAAATACTCCACCTGTGGAAGGGCAAGGCTGTTGGGGAGGTGGCACAGGACAGGCACTGGCCTCTTTCTCCTATTCCCCACCCAAAGAGTATTCAGACCACAGGTTAGTGTCTGTACTGCCCACAGGTGCCTGCAGTCCTGTATCCTGAGATCCATCTTTTCTCCTTCTGTACGTAACACTTCTACTTTACTTCTCACAGTTTGGGGCCAGCATTGGTTGACCTGGTACCTGGCACTGAAAGGTTGTGTCTCACAACGCGTTTTTTTGGTGAGCTTTTTGCATTGCAGCAGCAGAGTAGCAGCTAATTGCTTCTGGAAGACAACCAAAAGAGCTTCTTCAGTGCATGCTTGAGCTCCTGGTTCCTCATGCTGTAGATGAGGGGGTTCACTGCTGGAGGCAACACCGAGTACAGAACTGCCATCATCAGGTCCAGGGATGGCGAGGAAAGGGAGAGGGGCTTCAGGTAGGCAAACAGAACAGTGCTAACAAACAAGGAGACCACGGCCAGGTGAGGGAGGCACATGGAAAAGGCTTTGTGTTGCCCCTGCTCAGAGGGCATCCTCAGCACAGCCCTGAAGATCCGCATGTAGGAGAAAACAATGAAAACAAAACAACCAATACCTAAACAGAAGCTGATTGCAGTAAGCCCAACTTCCCTGAGGTAGGCATCTGAGCAGGAGAGCTTGAGGATCTGGGGGATTTCACAGAAGAACTGGTCCACAGCATTGCCTTGGCAGAGGGGCAGGGAAAATGTACTGGCAGTGTGCAGGACAGCATTGAGAAAACCACTGCCCCAGGCAGCTGATGCCATCTGGGCACAAGCTCTGCTGTCCAGGAGGCTCCCATAGTGCAGGGGCTTGCAGATGGCAACGTAGCGGTCATAGGCCATGATGGTGAGAACATAAAATTCTGATGCAATCAAGAAGACAAATAGAAAGACCTGAGCAGCACACCCTTGATAGGAGATGGCCCTGGTGTCCCAGAGGGAATTGGCCATGGCTTTGGGGACAGTGGTGGAGATGCAGCCCAGGTCGAGGAGGGCGAGGTTGAAGAGGAAGAAGTACATGGGGGTGTGGAGGCGGTGGTCGCAGGCTACAGTGGTGAGGATGAGGCCGTTGCCCAGGAGGGCAGCCAGGTAGATGCCCAGGAAGAGCGCGAAGTGCAGGAGCTGCAGCTCACACTTGTCTGCGAATGGCAGGAGGAGGAACTCAGTGATGGAGCTGATGTTGGACATCTGCTTTTTTGGGGGATGTGGTCCTGCACATAGAAGAGAAAGAACAGTAATAATTTACAACAGACTTATCAGAGAAAAAATCATCCCATTTCTCATTTAAAATCACCAAATAGTTGTCTACTCCCAGGAAGACATTTGACAGGTCCCTTTCATAAATGCTTCCTGATGCTGCCTGTGGGTATCCCTGTGGGCAATGAAAGAGTTATGCCCTATAGCCAGAGGTAAAGAGGAACATTGGGTAATCTCAGACTCACTTCACTCCTGATATCAAAGAACTTTGCCTCAGTGTTGCTCCCAGGTGACCCAACTTCAGGGCAGATATACATATGCGTATTTTTCTTTTATGGAGTCACATTTTTTGTTGTTGCTAGCCTACCACACTTGATGAGTTTTTCTAAAACAGAAATCCTGGGCATTTCTTCTGCAGCTGAAGGGAAACTTTGTGGATCATTAGAGAAAAAGGGACTGTCCCTACTGTGCAGTGTCCTTTAGTGAAGACAAATAATCTGTCCATCAGTGCTGATCTCAGCTGCCCTGTGAAAGCTGCAAGAAAGTTATACTCAGTTGCTCATCTGAAAAGAACCTGAACACTGATGAGAGCAGAGGAATCCAGGCTCAAAGTGCACATCTCCAGACCCCTCACCCTGTCCCTGTACTCCCCTTCACCCAAGCACACCGAGGGCTCATTCCATGGACATGTGAAACCCCCATCCCCAGCCATCCTGGAAACAAGAACAGCAGCAGCACGGCCAGGTGGAGAAGCCAGGAGGAATGGCATCATGCTGCTGCCAGGGGAGGCAAGGCCAGGGAGGGACAGACGGATACTCAGCAGAGCCTCCTCTGCTGCAATCCTGCCTCATTTCAAATACTGTATGCTCTGCTCTGGCCTGCAGACACCTCCCAAAGACAGGGCACAGAGTATTTGCAGCTTCTAAAGATCTGCTTGGATAAAACCTGATGGGACCACAAATCTGATGTTGGTGCAGTCCATGGGCTGAGTTGTGGGAAGGTACTTCACAAACTTAATCACTGACATATTGATCTCTCAGTACAATGTTCTAGGAGGCTCAGTCTCCTGTACAACTCTGACAATCAGTTACCACGAAAACTGCCTCCTCTCCACAGCAGGAATCTGAAAGCACAGACTGCAGAAAAAGCCCTTCGGGTAAACCAAGCCTTGGTCTTCCTTTGAGAACTCCAATCGCAAATGCCATTCTCTAAAGCATCTTCTATATTTTGCTGGAGAAAGAGAGACCCATCCTGACAGATTCTGTAAGACATTGGATGTGCCAGCTGTAGAAGACCCCTCTGGCAACTCCACCTGCATTACCCTGCTGCCAGAGACTCACGGTGTCAAGAGTCTGCAGATGTGTCCTGTCACACACTGCCCTCTATTGTTGCGTTCCTCGCTGCCTCCAAGCCCTCTCTCCTTCTCTCCTCTCCCTGTGCCACCTGCGGTCAGAGCCCCCAGACCTGCTGTGCTGTGCAGAGGAGCTGCTTTTGGGCAGAGCTGTCTCTCTGCAGCGCTGCCTGCTTGCCAGGAGCTCCCCTTGGGCCCAGGAGCCCGGCCAGCTCAGCAGCACAGCACCCGACCACGGCATCACTTGCTCTGTGCCCTTGGGCTCCCTCGAGGTATCCCCAAGGCTTCAGGGCTGACAGCTCCTGAAGGGAGCAGGGTCTCTCCTGGGGTGTGGTGTTTGAAGCAGACTGAAGTCATCGCTGACTGCCCCTCTCTGAACACGGGAGAGACTGATTTTAGAAGTGTGATTTGTGTTGTTAGATTGTGGTTGCCAAACATGATGTTGTGGTTTAACCCAGCAGGCAGCTCAGCACCACACAGCTGTTAGCTCACTGCCCTTGCAACCCCACACCTGTAAAGGTCATGGGTTGAGAAAAAGACAGTTTACAATAGAAAACATAGAGATAGTAATAACAACAACAACAGCAATAAAGAAGCTATGCACAATGCAATTGCTCACCACCCAATGACCGATACACAGCCCATCCCCACGCAGCGGTTCCCCCTACCCTGGCCAGCCTGCATCAGGCTCCAACGTTTTGGACCCTTGAGAATTGTTATACAGTAAAACCAGCTTTCAGAATGATTTGGATTATTTCCTTCCCTTTCTCAAATACTTCTGCTCTGTTGCCCCACATGATGATATCATCAAGAAATTGCAGGTGTTCAGGAGCTTCTCCCATTCTAGGGCAGTCTGGGTCAGTCCATGGTAAATGGTAGGGCCGAGTTCCCACCCTGGGTCAGTAAATTCCAGGTGGACTGGATGCTCCTGCAGCTATGGTGTGCACGCTGCTGCCGAAGTGATGGAGGTAAATGCATTAGTGATATCAGTTGTGGCAGAGCACTTGGCTGCCTTTGACTCCACTTCGTATGGAAGTTCTAGAATGCCCAGCACAGCTGCCCTCAGATGTGGCGTGACTTCATTTAGGCCACCATAGGTCACCGTTAGCCTCTACTTTCACATTAGACTTTTACACTGGCTATTTGGGTCTCTAAAAGATTGAGCGATTCTTGCTGATCACTTCTTGGCAATGAACCAGCTCATGGATGGGAATCGGGGAGTCTCTGTTAGAGTGATACTGTGCGGCACCAGCTTTACTTCAGCCTTCATCAGTTCTGCAACAGAAGGGTCCTGTGAGAGACCAGACAAGGTAGGCAACCGTATAATGTCCTCTGCCTCCAAGGCAGCTATGCCAAAAGCCCACTGATACCCTTTTGGGTCCTTGAAGTACCCTCTCCTGAGGTAGTCTATGCCAAGGATTAACAGAGACTCCAGGCCAGTCCCAGTGAGGTGCTTTTGCCAATCCTTCCCAGTTAGACTCACTGCAGCCTCCAATGCAGTTAACTGTCGGGATCCCCATCATTCCAGAAATACAAATGGGTTCTGCCTCTTTATAGCTTCATGGCATTAGGGTATGCTGTGCACTGGTATCCACTAGAGCTTATATCTTCTGTGGATCTGATGTGCCAGGCCATGGAATCCTCAAAGAATATCAATCCTGATTGTCCCTTTTCTCCCTCTGGCTAGAGGCCGGGTGCCTCTAGTCCTGCTCATAGTATTTATTACTGTTGCCCGCTGGAAACTGGAGCAGCAATTTTTCTCAGAAGAACCCGTTTTTGTGATTATATTTCCTTGTAATTCATGTATCCGTGCCTCTAGGATTGGGGTAGATTTTCCAACCCATTTTCTCATGGCCTCTCCATGGTAAAACAACAGGTCTGCACATGGTGTGTATCCACTATATTTCAGTTCTTGAGCAGAAGGACACTCAGACCTGGTAGCTTAGGTATTGGGTTTAACAGGTAGGGAGGAAGATGCATTCTCTTGAAGTTCTTGGACCTCTTGAGAAAGTTTCTCCACAGTTTAGATACAGGCCCATAAAGAAGAAGAGATACTTTCTTCACACTGACGGAGTTTTTTTTGCAGAATTCATCACTGACTGCCCTTCTCTGAACACAGGAGAGATGACTTTTACAAGTGTGATTTGTGCTGTTAGTGTGGTTGTCAAACATGTCCTTTAACCTGGCAAGTAGCTCAGCACCACACAGCAGATAGCCCACACCAACCCCCCCCCCAAAAAAAAAAAAAAAGCTTATGCGTTGAGATAATGGCAGTTTAAAGGACTGAAAGGGAAGAGAAATAATAATAATAATAACAATTATTATTATTGTTATTGTTATGTACAAAGCAAGTTATGCACGGAGCAATTGATCAGCACTGACTGATGTCAGCCTGTCCCCAAGCTGGTAGAACATTGTGGTAACCATCTGCACCTGCTCTTCTTTGACCTTCAACCACTCCACAAATGGAAGGGTTCACCCAGAGACTGGGCAAGGTATACAACTCTTTAATATCCTCCAAGGCAGCTCTCCCAAAACCCCAGCTGTACCCTTTTGGATCTTTGAGTACCCTCTCGTGGGGAAGTCTATGTCAAGGTTTCATAGATCAACATTCTTCTCCTTCCTTTCTTTTCTGGGTAGTAATTCTTTTCCATTTTTTCCTGATTTTCACATCCATTGCTTTCTCCTACAGATAGAGGCAACATATACTGGCACAGGTTGGTGCTCTGGCCTAGCAAGACCAGACCGGGGTTTTGGGTCTAGTCCCCAGACTGGACCTGGGGATAGAGTGGCTGCAGGACATGTCAGAGGTGTTGGAGTGGCTGCAGGGCCTGTCACGAGGGTTGGAGTGGCACTGATTGAGGCTCAGTAACCACAGACCAAGTCCCAGCATATTCCAGTGATTTGTGTCCCTTTGGAATTGCCAAGGTGATAACACCTCCATTTCAAGCATTTCACCATTTTTTAAGGATTCTGCACTTGTTCGGGGGTGAAGTTCAAAAGCCCTGGAGGTGCCCACTGCTCTAGGTGCCTGCCCATGTCCTCCCATGTTCCCTGCCACTCCTAACTTTCCTGCCTTGGGGCAGGTCTCTGGAGGGCATTCTTAAATAGTTGTTTATCCTTAAACAAAAGTTGAAACACATTCAGGAGACATAACAATAGGACCATCCCAAGGATATTCAAAGCTTTGTAGAGCTAGTGTAATTAGCCTGGAGGAGAAGGGGGAGGCGAAGGAGAAAGGGAGAGTGAATAAGTTTTCTCCCCTTGGATTGGCTCCCTAAAGCAAAAAGGTCAAGAGTGTAAATCTTAAGTTTCTGAGTGATGGTTCCTGAGGTATGGAGGTGATGGCAACGCTCAGTACAAATAACAGATTTGTAACATGACCAGTAATTTTATATAATCATAAGCCAGTGCTACCCAACATAGCAAAATAACTTTAAACCAGCCACAGAAATGATAAACAGCACAACAAGAACACATGCAGTAAGTAATGTGCTATACAACGCATTTCTGAAAACAAGCACAACAGACCTGAGATCCAAAAAGTCAACATTGTGATCAGCAACTACTAAACTGGTCTAATGCTTATAACAATTTAATTTTAGCACTCTGTGGTAAGATCTGTCATTATCTCAACCCTTTGTACCCCAGACTGTGTGCCAAAAAGACTGCTGTATTTTAACGCGGCAGTTCAAGTACATGGAATTATTGGAACGAGTCCAGAGGAGGGCCACAAAGATGATCAAGGGGCTGGAGCATGTCTGCTATGAAGGCATGCTGGGCGAGCTGGTACTGTTAAGCCTGGAGAAGACAAGGCACCAGGGAAACCTCAGAGCAACCTTACTGTTTTTAAAGAGGACCTATAGGAAAGCTGGGGAGTCCTTTGCAGGGAGTGTAGTGATTGGACAAGGAGTAATTACTTTAAACTAAAAGAATGAAGGTTTAAATTCGATATATGGTAGAAATTCTGTACTCTGAGGATGGTGAGGCACTGGAACAGGTTGTCTGGAAAAGCTGTGAGTATCTGGAAGTGTTCAAGGACAGGTTGGAACGAGCTTTGAGCAATCAGGTCTAGTAGGAAGTGTCCCTGCCCATGGCTGGGTGCTTTGAATAAGATGATCTTTAAGGTCTCTTCTAACCCAAGCCTTTCTATGATTCTATGACCCCATGTTTCTATGATTATCTATGACACTGCCACCATTGACCATGTGAAGCCCATAAAGGCTCTCCTCAGAGATGTTAACCAAGCGCTTTCCCAAACCTTCATCATCCTCCTGGTCGATCCTCAGGTTGCTTAGAGGTGATTTTGGAAGGGTGAGAGAGGTGCTGGTGGCGCCGCAGACATCGTCATAAGACCTATCTCAAAGACCTTGGAAAGGACAAATTGACCAAAACGTTCCT
The DNA here is from genome assembly GCF_965140915.1 of Aythya marila. Taxonomy (NCBI): domain Eukaryota; kingdom Metazoa; phylum Chordata; class Aves; order Anseriformes; family Anatidae; genus Aythya; species Aythya marila. The sequence continues at coordinate 2,827,777 of NW_028137334.1, read as the reverse complement.
CAGGACTTGGAAAAGGTAGATGTCAAACCCATCTTCTACTAGAAGGGTGAGCAGAAGGATGATTAAGCCTCACAAGGGCAGAGCACAGGGGGACAATCACAACACTTGCTCTGCTGGCCACTCTTCTTTTAATGCAGCCCAGGGTACAATTGGTCTTGTGGGCTACAAGGACGCACTGCTGGCTCATGCTGAGCTTTTCACCCAGCAGAATCTCCAAGTCCATCTCTGCAGGGCTGCTCTCAATGAATTCTTCTCCCAGCCTATCCTCATATCTAGTTTCATCAGGTATTCCCAAAACTGCTCTTAATCACAGCGGGTGGGACTTTGCCCCCCCCAGCCTCCATCTATGGGTTCAGGGAAATGAAAGACTTGAGAAGCCTTACTGGCAGTGAAGACTGAGGCAAAGACGTTATTGAGTACCTCAGCCTTTCCCATGTCTGTCATTACTAGTTCACCCTTCTCATCCGTCAGAGGGAGTACACTCTCCTTGGCCTTTCTTTTCTGAGCAATGTATCTATAGAATCTCTTCCTGTTATTCTTTGTATCCCTTGCCAAACTCAGTTCCATCCATGCCTTGGCTTTCCTTATCCCATCCCCACACATCCAAAACTGAAACGTGTGAGGGCCTGGGAAAAGGAACCCTGGATCCATAGAAGCCATTTGAGAAACAAAACCTATAGGTAGGAAGCACAATTTTGTGGAGATGCAGAGCTGATGGGCATATTGGGTAGGATCCTTCTAAAGACCTCTGTGCCCTTTTCCCTCCTGACTACAACACCACTTCCTTCTTAGGAATGGAGTAGCTAACAGAGGTGAGAAAGATACTCTGTGATCATGAATGTCATCAGAAAGCTGATCACAATTAGATATGGGGACATCAGGAGCAGCCTGAAAAAGAGAGATGGGAGCTTTTGGGGTGGGAAGAGGAGGATGGCCAGCAGAAATTAATGATTTCATAGAGGTAAGAGGGTTCGTGTAATGTCAATGCTGTGCTAACACTGACTTAAAACTGTCATGTATGGCCCTTACCTTATTGAACCAGTAATTTTAATCCTAAGTGCTACTCCAACACTCTGACGGGAGTCCACTACTCTAATGCTTGAATGCAAAGTATCCCTTGAAGCAAAACTCAGGCCATAGCCTCTTTCCCTTACCTTTACTCTCTTGCTCACCCTAATCCCTTCCCTTAATGCTAGCTTTAAAATGGTATATTGAACCTTAGACAAGTTCTTGGCAGACCTAAAAAGAACTTAAACCACAGAGCTTGACCATACCCTAATCACAGAAAGAGACTAAAGCTTCTCATTAAACCTCTGTTTACTGTCTAACCCAGAAAGGTGAGCCCTAGTCCCTAAAAGACTAGAGAGGTCAGCTCAGCCTCAGGATCTCTTGCCCCAGCAGGAGAAATGTGACTGTGGCAGTGACTGTGAAGTCACTTCTGTCCCTGCACTTGATAGGGCAGCAGCAGGAACATGTCACACATAGGCACCGTGACGTCACTTCTGTCTGTAGCTGACAGGTCACCCTTGACTTAGACCTAGGATCTGTACTTTCTGGCTGACATCTGGCAGTGGCCCTGCTAGGCCAGCTGAAGGCACCTGGTTGGCATGCTGACTGTGAGATCCCCTCTGCCTACATACCCAGGAGGACCCATATAAGAAAGAAGGCCCGAATATGGGTTGTCATGTCCCTTCTGCTTGACTACTTGACTGGACAGCAAGAGGCATGTGGCTTGGTTGTGTCTAGCCACGAAGCTGCAAGGCCAGCAACTGCCTCATGGCTTGGAAGATGCTGGTGAGGTGACTTCTGTCTGGTTGGCTGACATGCCGCAAGAAGGCTGATGGGTTGGCATGTCTACTTTGGAAATGGGTTCCACCCTGATGGAGCTTTCTTTGGTAGTAGAAAAGAGAAGGAGAGAAAAAAATGCCACAAAGTGTACATTGCAAGGCTGGCAGTGGCCATGAGGAGGAAGAAATGTCCAGGGGAAGAACTGGTCTTGCTGCTACAGACTGAGGCAAAGAAGGTGTTAAGTACCTCAGCCTTTACCTCATCTCTTGTCACCAGGTTTCCTCCCACATCCAGTAAAGGATGATGATTCTCCTTAATCCCCCTTTATTAAAGTATTTATATAAACTGTTTTTATTGTCTTTGACAATAGACGGATAGAGCTCCAGCTGGGCTTTGGCCCTTCTAATTTTGACCTGCACAGCCCAATAACATGTAGAATACAGCTCCAAACAAACTGACAGCATGCATGAGAAGGAAGCACAGAAGAGGTGAAACCTGGCATCCTTCCATCCCCTATCCTTCTGTGAATCTGTGCTGCAATTCCACTCAACTGATTACTCCTGTATTATCCATACTTTTCTGCAACTCCTGATGCTGCTATCTTGTCAGATTACATGAAGGTTGAGCCTTCTGCCCGCAGATATGAACAGTTGACAGAATGGAGCATCAGTGTGGGGCAACCTTCAGAAACTGCAGGATTTTGCCTATGGGAGCTTCTTGACATTTACAAGGAGAAGATTGTAATCCTGCACCAGAGTAACCCCACACATCAGGGCAGACGGGGACCCTGATGAGTGAGCAGTGCCAAGGAGGAGGAGGGCCTGGGAATTACAAGGGATGCCATACAAGCAGTGTTGCCTGCTCACCAGGAACCAGGCCAGCTTCCTAAAGAGCTGCCTTACAAGGAACACGGCCACCAAAAAAATCTGAGTTATCAGACTCAGCTCAGATCCAGTGTGACACCAAATGCACAAGGGTCTGCAGCCAGCAGGGAAAGAGGTGCAGGTCTGGGAGTCCTTAGGACAGCCTAGTGTGGAGAGGAGTAAGAGATGTGGCAAGACTGAAAGTCCCAACAGGATTGAGGTCTTTGTCTCCATTGCTATAGCTGTGTTCTCTGCCAATGAGGCCTATGAGGAGACAGCTTATCCTTAAAGCACCAGAGGCCTTATTTCCTGCTTGCCCCCACCCATGAACCAGGCAGAGGTCGTACCATTCTCCTTCACTTGGCCATTCACATCCCCATCTCCTACTGCCCCAGGAAGAGCCCTGAGCAAGGTGTGAAGGGAAAGGATCTCCCTTGTCCAGGGGCCAGGGGTCAAGGCTCAGCCCTTGTGCTTGGTGAAACACATCCACTTTGTCTATATGTCAGTGTCACCTTCACGTTGCCTTTGTCTCCTTGTCCACAGTGCCTCCAGTGTTCTGCTCTAACAAGCTCTGAGGGAGGCTGTGTCAGTGCTGGCCCTCAGGGGGACACTCCAGGAAAGTTGCATCTGACTTCGACTTCCTGAAAGATTTCTTCAATTTGCTCTCCATGACTGAGGTTCATGAGCTCATCACAAAAGCCACCAGAGGGGTGATTCCAATGCCTTGGGCTGGGCCTCTGCTGCTGAGCTGGGCCAGGCTCCTGGGACAGAGAGAGCTCCTGGCAAGAGGGCCCTGGTGCAGAGAGACAGCTCTGCCCAGGAGCAGCTCCTCTGCACAGCGCAGCAGGGCAGGGGGCTCTGACTGCAGCACCCAGGCAGAAAGGGATTCCAGGCAGCCTGGATGGTGTGGGCAGAGGAGAGCTCAGTGCAGGAGAAACCTTCACAGCTCTGCCCACGGTAAGTCTGACTGCAGGACAGTGCAGGGGAGGTTCCTAAAAGGGGCTGCTCAATCTGGGATGTCTCTGCCTGGCCAGGAGCTGCCAGGATGTCTCTCGTGGCTTGTGCGGTGTGGAGGAGAAGGTGCTGCAGGACAGCTGCAGGGGTGTCCAGGGCTGTGGTGCAGAGCAGGGTCCCTGCTGTGCCCCAGGGGCTGTGTGCCGGAGCAGGGCCTCTGCCGCCTGCCAGGCTCAGCACTCAGCCTGCCCGGGGAGCTGACCAGGGCACTGCAGGGAGAAGCTGCGGGTGGAAGGAGCCCCCCCGGCAACGCAGGGTCCTGCTGCTGGCGGGAGGCTGCTGCCTGGGCAGCCTGCTCACAGCTCCACAGCACACCAAAGGCATTGCACAGGGGACTAGGTCCAAGGAAGGGCAGGGCAGGGGCTGCCTTCAAAGAGAAGGCACTTTCTGCAGTCTCTGCCTGAACTTTTATAGTCTGATCATGGGGTAGGCTCTGTGTTAACAGAATGGTTGGATTTGCACAGGTGACTGAGCTTCCAATTGCATTTAATTGAGACATAAAAAGGTTAGTGATGAACCTCAGAATATCCCTTTCTTTCTCTCTGCTTGTAGACTGCACCAGGGCTTTTCTGAGCTGTTCTTTTAGGACCTGAAGACAGGGAGTTTTTCCCAGAGCTGTCTCCATCCCCAGGAGGTGTCTGCAGGGCAGAGCTGGGCACCCGGTGGGTGGGATGGGGTCTGTGAGCATGAATGGGAGGAGACATGGGGACAGAGAAAGAGGGGCTGGCAGGGACAGCTGCAGGCAGCAGGGACATGGGCAGGCAGTGAGAGGGAGCTGCTGCAGAGCATACATTAGAGTCTTTGTTATACCCGAGATCCCTTGATCTGCCCTTGTGAATCAGCACCCTTGCCACGTACTTGTCATTGAATTCTGCACAAGCATGCTAAAAAGGAGGCATTTCCATCTGCACTTGGAGCTGGTGCCCTCTTCTCCCAGTACAGCCCAGGTGATTTTTCAGCACAACATTTAAGTGCAACCATCCCCCAGCTGAGAGTGCTGCAAGCACCCAGCCTCTGGGCACCAGGGGATGGACAGAGCAGCCCTCCTGGATCTGACATCTGGCTGAGGTTTATATGCAAAACAGCTACTACTGCAGTGCAGCCAATCAGGGTCTGACGGGCAGAGGCAGCTGCTATGTAGGTGACACTGAACCAGCACAAAGCAGGGCCCCAGCCAGGAATATAGACAAAGGTCACCTGGCAAGAAAGGCAATGTGAAGGCTTAAATGAAGAATTAAATTAGTATTGCTCAGGGAAAATTTCCCTAAGAGCCTGTATTTTTTCTTCTTTGCAGTCTCCCCGATGAAGGGCAGCAAATGCCCAACAGCAGCTCTGTGAGCGAGTTCCTCCTCCTGCTGGCATTCGCAGACACGCGGGAGCTGCAGATCCTGCACTTCGCGCTCTTCCTGGGCATCTACCTGGCTGCCTTCCTGGGCAACGGCCTCATCCTCACCACCGTAGCCTGTGACCACAGCCTGCACACCCCCATGTATTTCTTCCTCCTCAACCTCGCCCTCCTCGACCTGGGCTGCATCTCCACCACTGTCCCCAAAGCCATGGCCAATTCCCTCTGGGACACCAGGGCCATTTCCTATGCAGGGTGTGTTGCTCAGGTCTTCTTTTTTGTTTTCTTGATTGGAGCAGAGTATTTCCTTCTCACTGTCATGGCCTACGACCGCTACGTTGCCATCTGCAAGCCCCTGCACTACGGGAGCCTCCTGGGCAACAGAGCTTGTGCCCAGATGGCAGCAGCTGCCTGGGGCAGTGGGGTTCTCTATGCTGTCCTGCACACAGCTAATACATTTTCACTGCCCCTTTGCCAAGGCAATGCTGTGGACCAGTTCTTCTGTGAAATCCCCCAGATCCTCAAGCTCTCCTGCTCAGAGGCATGTCTCAGGGAGGTTGTCCTTCTTGCAGCTAGTCTCTGTTTAGCATCTGCATGTTTTGTTTTCATTTCATTTTCTTATTTGCAGATCATCTTGGCTGTGTTGAGGATGCCCTCTGAGCAGGGCCGGCACAAAGCCTTTTCCACATGCCTCCCTCACCTGGTTGTGGTCTCTCTGACTCTCAGCACTGCCATGGTTGCCTACCTGAAGCCCTCCAACTTCTCCTCATCCTTGGACCTGGCAGTGTCATTTCTGTACTCGGTTGTGCCTCCAGCAGTGAACCCCCTCATCTACAGCATGAGGAACCAGGAGCTCAAGGATGCTTTGTGGAAACTATTTGGATACATGCTTCTTCAGCATCGATAATGAGCCTGTAATACTAATGGGACACACAGGTTACCTGGAAAAATCTCTTAATACAATAACTTGATATTCTTTTCTTCTTATTATTTCCTAGAACTTGTGATTTTGATTTAATTCTATTTGTGGCATCCTGTCTATTCATTGTTTTGTTTACTTTCACCCATTTATCTTATATTCTTACAGAACTAGTCTTCCTGTGTGGATAAAAGAATAAAGAAGCCATGAGAACTTCACTGGTCTCAGCTGCCATCTCTTGCCATCTTCTCTGGAGCTGGGGGAGCAGTGCCAGCATGCAGGAGGGGCTCACGGCCAAGAGCCCAGCTGCCACATGGAGGAGTGGCCAGGTAGCAGCAGCACAGAGCCCACTCTTTGCCCAGAGGGAATCACACAGTGTGAGCTCCCTTGACTGACAGGGAAAACAGCCTGAATAATACAATCTCCTCTGAAACAGCCACGTTTTCACTAACAGCAATGTGTCTGAGTTACAGAACCTTCTTCAAGTGGTCTCACATACAACCCCATTGCGTTTTCGTTCCCTCCAATGTGAATTGCATATGACTTCATATTCCGGTTTCAGCTAGGATAGACTTAAGCACTCCTCCAAGCACTCCTGCTCAGACACCTACTTCAGGGAAGCTAGGGTTCTTCTGGTTAGCGTTTGTTTAGGTGTTGGATGCTTTGTTTTCATTGTGGTGGCCTATGTGCAGATCTTCAGGGCCGTGCTGAGGATGCCTTCTGAGCAAGGGCGGCACAAATCCTCTTCCATGTGCCTCCCTCACCTGGCCATTGTTTTCCTGTGTCTTAGTACCATCATGTTTGCCTATCTGAAGCCCCCCTCCATCTCCTCCGCACACCTGAACCTGGTGGTGTCATTTCTGTACTTGGTGGTGCCTCTAGCAGGGAATCCCTTCGCCTATAGCATGACTAAGAAGGAGATCAAGAATGCAGTGAGGAAACTATTTCAGTGCCTACTTCTTCATCATTAATAATGGATGCACAATCCTAACAGGACACAGAGGTGGTTGTTTTTTTTTTTTTTCTTTGTTTGTTTGTTTTTAATTTAGGACAATCATTTTTTATTATTGTTCTTTATGCTATTTTCTGAAACTTTTAAAAAATTATTTTTATTTTTGTGGTGGTTTTACCTTGCCAGGTACCTGAACTCCACCAGAACTGCTCTCTCACCCCTTCCCCCTCATCAGAAGAGGAGGGGAAGAAGAAAATAAAAAATAATTAATGAGCTGAGATAAGGATAATTTATTTAAAGGAAAAATAGTGTTAAGGTACAGTTATTTTTAAGGGAAAATTAATAATTTAACTACAGGAAAAAAAAAAAAAAAAAAAAAAAAAAACACCAATCAAAAGCCATGTGGAAGTACAGAGAGAAAGGAAAGAAATTACTTTCTGCTTGCCACCAACAAGCGATGCTTGAATACATCCCTGAAGCAAGGCTTCAATATGTGTAGCAATTGTTCAGGAGGACAGACGTTTTCGTAACGAGCCCACCCCTCCCATCTCCTTCCCTTTTTCCACCTTTTATTGCTGAGTATGACATCATATGGCATGGACTGTCCCTTTGGTTGGTTTAGGTCAGCTGCCCTGGTGATGTCTCCTCCCCACCTCTTACCCACCCCCAGCCTGCTGGTTCTTAGGGGTTGGAGGGAGTCCTGATGCAGTGCCAGCACTGCTCAGCAGTAGACATAACAGTGGTGTGATACCACTGCTGTTCTACCTACAAGTGCAGAGCACAGCACTGTGTGGGCTGCTGTAGGGAAAGGTAACTCCAACTCAGCCAGACCCAGAACAACCTCTACCCCTTATTCCATAACACTAGTGTCACACTTAGGTCCCACATACTTTAGTATATAAGTATTCTCATCACCATTGTTCCTTGTCCTTTAACAGATTGATAGGTAGGTACATCTTTTCATTCTATAGGTCTTTCTCAAAAAGTGTTCATGAGAACTGGTGATGATTTAGTCTTCATCATCCAAAGTGGTCACTCAGGGCAGGCAGAGTCGGATAGCTGGACGCCAGCACCAGCTTAGCTTGAGTCATTGCTGCACTGACTGGTTCCTTGCAAAGTTTACCTGCCGTTGATCCTGCAGCGTCATCCTACAACATGTAACTTAGATTACAGATTAGTTTTCTCCCAAGGTTATATCTCCTTGAGGTACGCACCTGATATCCCCATCCTTTTGCATCATTCACCAGGCATACCCCGATCCTTGGGCAAAGACAATCCCACGAGTAGGTTTGCTTTTCCTGAGGCAGATGCAACCCACACCACCTTCCCTATCCACTTCCCTACATTCACTATGGGGACTTTAGCTCCTCTCGCCATGTGGAGGTTTTGTTTCAGCAGGACCAGATAGTTGTTGGACCCTTTGTTGTTAACTAGCCAAGTGGCCTCTGATAAATTTATGTCCCATTGTTTCCATGTCGCAGCACCCAATGTGTTTCCATGACGCAGCACCCAACTTTAACAGTCCATTGTACCTCTCAACCTTCTCAGAGTCTTGTGAGTGATAAGGGATGTGATATACCCACTCAGTGCCATGCGTCTTGGCCTAGGAGGTGACAAGATTGTTTTGGAAATGACCCCCACTCTCAGACTCAATTCTCTCTGGTGTACCATGAAACTACAGCACTTGCCTTTCCAGGCCCAAGATGGTGTTTCAGGCCATGACATAGTTTATGGGGTATGTTTCCAGCCACCCAGTAGTGAGTATGGTAGTGAGTATGTACCGTTTGCCTTGGTGGGTTTGTGGGAGTGGTCCAATGTAGTCAATTTACCAGGCCTTACCATATCAAAACCATAGCCACCTCCCCCTATTCCAGGAAGATATTACCCTCATGACTCTCTTGATCGCAGCACACATTTCACACTCATGGTTAACCTGTATGATGGCCTCAGTGCACTCTTCCACCCCTCAATCATGAGCCCATCTGTATGTGGCATCCCTCCCCAGATGTCCTGATATTTCATGGGCCCATTGAGCCACAAACAGATCACTCTTACTTCCCCAGTCCAGGTCCACCTGAGCCACCAATTTTTGAAGCTCAATCCACCTCTTTGTTGTTCTGATGTTCTTCAGTAACACGACTCTTGGGCATGTGGGCATCTACATGATGTACCTTTACAGCCAGGTTTTCTACCCAGGCTGAAATATCTTGCCACAGGGTAGCAGCCCAGGTAAGTTTACCTCTGCACTGCCAGATGCTCTGTTTCCACTGCTGCAACCACTCCCACAGGGCATTTGCCACCATCCATTAGTCAATGTAGATAGACAGTACTGGCCATTTTTCTCTTTCAGCAATTCCTAATGCCAGTTGTATGACTTTCACTTCTGCATACCTACTCAACTTGCCTTCCCCTTCCATGCTCTCCACAACTTGTCGTGTGGGACTCCACACAGCAGCTTTCCGTTTCTAATGGCTCCCTATCACATGGCAGGATCCATCAGTGAAGTATACTGCTTTCTGTTCTGTATACTGTTTTCTGTCTTCTGGCCACTCATTGTATGGTGGTGCCTCTTCAGCACAACTTAACTCTTCTGTTGGTACTCTGAAATTCCTGCCCCCTGATCTCTTCCAGGTTCCTGGGTGGTTAGGTTTCCCCATTTGATCCCACTGTGTAGTTAACACAGTGATAAATTAGTAGGAGGTTTGTTCATTGTCCTTGGGAATTTAAAGAATCTACTGAGGAGGTAAGGTTTCATGACTCACAGCATGGGGACAAATGGGGAAAGGGGGTTGGGTAAACATCCTTGTTAAAACAAAGATTCTGTAAGATACCACCCATCCACCGCAAGACATCTTGTTTTGCCCCCACCTGAACACAAGCACAACGTGTGATCACCGGGGGAAGAATAACGACCCCCAACAACAGACTGCGCAGCCTCAGAACAAGTCTCGACAAGTCAACAAGTCGACAGGTCTCGACAAGTCAACAAGTCTCGCCAAGCCGGAACTTCAATGCTATAAAACAGCAACACTGGAAAGGGGAAGTTGCGTGCCGTGGCGGAGCGGAGACTCCCCAGCCGCCCAGCGCTGTTTTGCTTGTGTCTGCTTACTTGATTAATAAAATAATTTCAATAGACCAGAAAATTGTGTGGTCTAATTTATAACAACACTACCCACCTAATCCATGTAGAGTCAGATGCATGGTGTGTAGTGGGAATTTTCCCATTGAACATGCAATGCAACACAGGTAGCCGTGGTGCCAAGAGGAGCTGTGCTTCTGCAGCCACAACTTCTGAAGCAGCTTGAACTCCCTCATATGCTGTTAGTAGTCCCCTTTTCAGATGGGGTGTAATTGGCTTCTGATCCTCGATAGCCCCGGCTCCACAAACCCAGAGATCGGCCTTGAGTTTCTCCTGGGGTTTTCTTCCAGAGGCTCCAGGTGAGCCCATGCTCCCCAGCTGCAATGTAACGTATGTTTTGCACAGCTGGTCCAGTACAGACAGGCCGAAGGGCTACTGAATGGGCTATTTCTTGTTTGATTTGTTCAAAGGCCTGTTGTTGCTTGGGGCCCCACCCATCTGAGGCCCACGTGAGTGACCCCACTTTTTTGAGTCACTCCATATAGAGGACTCACAAGCTGACTGTAGCCTGGAACATGCATCCTCCAGAATCCCACGAGGCCTAGGAAAGCTTGCATTTCTATTTTGGTAGTTGGCAGAGACATAGCCGTTATTTTGTTGATAACATCCGTCAGAATAAGGCAACATCCATCCTGCCATTTTACCCCCAAGAACTGGATTTCCTGTGCAGGTCCCTTGACCTTACTCTGTTTAATGGCAAAACCAGCCTTCAGGAGAACTTAGATTATTCTCTTCCCTTTCTCAACAAATTCTTCTGCTGTGTTGCCCCACACGAGGATATCATCAATGTACTGCAGGTGTTCGGGAGCTCCCCCATGTTCCAGTGCAGACTGGATCAGTCCTTGGCCAAAGGTAGGGCTGCGTTTCCACCCCAGGGCTGTCAATTCCAGGTGTATTGGACACTCCTCCAAGTGAAAGCAAAGTGCAGTCAGCATGCTGCTGCCAAAGAGATGGAGAAAAATGCATTAGCGATATCAATTGTGGCATACCACTTGTCTGCCTTTGATTCTAGTTTGTACTGAAGTTCTAGCATGTTTGGCACTGCAGCACTCAGTGGTGGCGTGACTTTGTTCAGGCTGCGATAGTCCACCGTTAGCCTCCACTCTCCATTAGACTTTCGCACTGGCCATATGGGACTATTAAAGGGTGAGCAAGTCTTGCTCATCACCATTGTGGTAATGACTGCTACCTAGTGTTCTTCAACCTTCAACAATCCTACAACAGAAGGGTCTTCTGAAAGGCCAGGCAGGGTAGACAACTGTCTAATCTTCTCTTTGCTCAAAGCAGCTATGCCAAAAGCTCACTGGTACCCTTTTGGATCCTTGAAGTACTCTCTCTTGAGGTAGTCTATGCCAAGGATGCATGGAGCCTCTGGGCCAGTCACAATGGGATGCTTTAGCCACTCATTCCCAGTTAAACTCACTTCAGCTTCCAATACAGTTAGTTGTTGGGATCCCCTTGTCACTCCAGAGATAAAGATGAGTTCTGTCCCTTGGTAGCCTGATGACATTAAGGTACACTGTGGTTCCAATGTGCCAGGCCATTGGATCCACACAGTCCAATAAATCTGGCTATCCCTCTCCTCTACCTGGCCAGAGGCAGGGCCTCTCCAGTCCTGGCTGGAGTGTCTGCCACTAAATTCTTGCAAATGAGAAGCAGAGGTCTCTTCATCAGGGTCAAGAATAACATCAGCCCTTCTACTGCCTCTGGGGAACTACCCAACAGAAACCAAAGCAGTATTTTTCCTAGGAGACCCTCTCCTTGCTGCTGTATTTCCTTGCAGCTCACGTACTTGAGCAGCTAGGGTTGAAGTAGGTTTACCATCCCACTTCCTCCTATCTTCCCCATAGTTATGCAGATAAAACAACAAGGTGCCACATGGTATGCGTCTTGGGTACTCTCTCCCTCGAGCAGGAAAACACTGATTCTTAGTGGCTGAAATATCACTCTATCTGGATGACAAGGGATATGCTTGTCTTGCAAGGTCGTGAAGCCTTTGGGACAGTTTCTCCACAGCCAAGACACAGGCCCATAGTGGAACAGAGAGATTGTCTTCATATTTTTGAAGCTGGCAGGACAGAGTATACATTCTTGGTCCCATCCCCTCATCCCAATTAATTACTGCCAGTGTATTGGCATGTGATGATGGTGCACTCCGCACAAATTTACGCTGTGCACTGGACTTCATCAGGATCTCTAGGTGTCTGGGCATTGTCCAAATCACTATAACCATCTCCAGCACAGCTAATTCCCACAGGTGCTGGAGACCTTTATCCATAGTGGTCCAGGGGTGATCTGGGCTGGAAATTGCCTTGGAGAGGCAAGCATGGATGGCATCCCTTCCTTCTGGTGTATCGCTGCACCACTCAGCTTAGTGTCATCTGCAAACTTGCTGAGGGTGCACTCGATCCCACTGTCTGTGTCATTGATATTAATACTAAACAGCACCAGTCTCAAGACAGACCCTTGAGGAACACCACTCGCCACTGGCCTCCACCTAGGCATGGAGCCATTGACCAACACTTCTGAGCACAGCCTTCAAGCCAATTCATTACCCACTGAATGCTCCACCCTTCAAACCCACCACTCGCCAACTTGCAGATCAGGATGTCATGAAGGACTCTGTCAAAGGCCTCACAGAAGTCCAGCTAGGTGCCATCTTCCCTTGTCAGCTGATGCAATCACTCCATTATAGAAGGCCACCAGATTGGTCAGACATGATTTGTTCTGCTTCTTGTAGCAGGAAAAAAGGAGAAACTGCCCAGGAAAATTACCACCAGGCCCAGCCCCTCATGCCAGTAGTTCCCAGCACAAGCCTTCCACCACGGTTTGGGGATGGCTGATCACTGAAACGTGAGCACCTCCATCCTCCTGCTGGGCTCAGGGCCTGTACTGGGGGAACAGCCAGCCCAGCCTGGTCCAGACCCAGCAAGCCCCAAGGCAGGGCTGTCTGTCAACCCCTGTGAGGGACATGCTGGGGCTGGAGCAGGGCTGGATGAAGAGGGGAGGCTGCTAAAGCAGAAGGGCAGTGGGGGCCGGGGCAGTGAGGGCTGGCAGGGGGCTGTGCTGGGGGAACATTTCCTTACCTGCAGAGAGGTCCCAGAGAGGTGACTGCAGAGAGGTCCCACAGAGCCACAGGAGGGGCAGTGGGGTTTGGTTGTCCTGCAGAGGGGAATGCACATAAAGCAATAACAGTACAGGAAGCTTCCACTGTGCCAGGACTCCAAAATTACTCCCAAACTCAATGCCCAGCTTTGGTGTGTTCTCTCACATTGCTTCTCTCACATTTTTTCACTCCTCTGCCAGCTGCAGATGCACAAACATTTTTTATGCTTTCTAAAAAATGTTATCAAAGATGCACAACTAGTGTCCCTCATTGGCTCAGCTTTGACCAGCAGCCATCAGGTCCCTTTTCGAGATGGAGGAACTGGCTCTGATCTGAACTAGGACAGAGAGCTGGGGCTGTTTAGCCTGTAGAAGAGAAGGCTCCAGGTAGACCTTATCATGGCATTTCAGTACTTAAAGGGGTCTTACAAAAAAGATGGAGAAGGACTCTTTACTCGGGCAGATAATGATAGGACAAGATGGAATGGTCTTAAACTAAAAGAGGATAAATTTAGACTAGACATTAGAAAGAAATTCTTCACTCAGAGGGTAGTGAGGCACTGGAACAGGTTGCCAAGAGAAGATGTGAATTCCCCATCCCTGGAGGTGTTCAAGGCCAGGTTGGATGGGGCCTTGGCCAACCTGATCCAGTGGGTGGCATCCCTGCCTATGGTAGGGTATTTGGAGCTGTCTGATCTTTAAGGTCCCTTCCAACCTGAGCCATTCTATGATGCTATGATATGATTCCATGATGATCTTAGAGCCCAGAGATTAACTCTGGTTTATAAATCTGGTTACAAATCAAACAGATGTAGTTGGAAGTCACAAAAACATAAGTCCTAGAAACATTAGTAAAAGTTCTAAAAAAGGAGATAAAGGAAACCAGAACAGCAGCTCAGTTTCTAGCAGAGCAATGAAAAGTCACTAACACAACTCTAATTAATCTCAAAGAGCCACTGCAGTCTGGGAACTCAAGACTACAGCTTGGACAAGTCCATAGGTTCTGCGAGGGAGGCCGGGATTCCTGTAGGCTGGCACCATGCATCCTTGCACACTTGCCCATGGATCCTTGAAGATGACCCACACTTGAAATGACCATTGGGACCCTGAGAAACTCATGCAGGGTCATTGTGAAAAATTCAGGCTGGAAGACTCCAGAGAGGGTGACTTTGAGTGGCTGTGGCAGAGCCCAGCAGTCTGGGAATATGTCCCCTTCCATCTAGGGAAATTAAAAAGGATTAATATGAACAGACCCATCAGGTCAGTCAGCACAGTAAGGGGAAGTAATAGTTATTGTGCTGTAGGTGCAGCAGGCAATAGGCATTGGTTTGGGCCTCAGAAGACTCAAGCAGATGAAATCTGGTTCATCCATGAGCTAAGACAAACATCGTGAGCAGAGCAAAGGACACGGGGTGGTGCCCTACCATGAAGGAGGATGCAAAGTGAACCTGTAAGAGGTTTCTGTTGTGCCACAATTATTGCAGGTTCAGCTGAAGGGCACAGCGACTCCTTGGGATACAAAGGGCTCAGCCCCAGAGATGGGACAGCCAGGGCACCATCAAACAGAGGTCAGTGTCCCCTGCTGTGTCCCCAGCTCTCCTCTGCAGCACATCCTCAGAGGGCTGCAGCCCCTCCATGCCATCCCTGGGGGTCCTCAGGCAGCTTCTGACAAACCCAGGGCCAGGGCAGCCTGCCCAGACTTGCTGCAGCCAGACAAGTTTTCCCGTTATTTCCTGATCTACTGAGAGTGGAGTCCAGACAAAGAAGTTATTGTAGCTTGATTTCTGTTTTTTAAATACAGAGAGGCTGGCTCCTCGTTTATGCAGAGCCTCAGTGTCACACAAGAAATGTTGCTACTTGAGCACAAGGGGATGAAGAACAGTATTTCTCTGTGGAAAACATCACAAGGAAAACAAAACAAAACAAAACAAAACAAACAAACAAACAAACAAACAAAAAACAGCAATATTACTGTAGAAGTAAATCAAGCCTTGCCCTGTCATGAGAAAAACTACACTTTACTTGCACAAGAAATGAAGGAGTCTATAGCTGCTGAAAGATCCCATCAATTTCCTCAGAACATCCTGAAAAATATCCACGACATCACTTTTCTAATAGAATTCTTGAGCTCCTGATTCCTCATGCTGTAGATGAAGGGGTTCAATACTGGAGGCAGCACCGAGTACAGAACTGCCACTGACAGGTTCAGGGATGGTGAGGAGATTGAGGGGGGCTTCAGGTAGGCAAATATGCCAGTACTGAGAAACAAGCAGACCACAGCCAGGTGAGGGACGCATGTGGAAAAGGTTTTGTGCCGTCCCTGCACAGAGGGGATCCTCAGCACAGACCTGAAAATCTGCACATAGGAGAGCACAATGAACACAAAACACCCCAAAAACACAAAAACACTAAATGTGAGAAGCCCAGTTTCACTGTGGTATAAGGACGAACAGGAGAGCTTGAGGATCTGGGGGATTTCACAAAAGAATTGATCCACAGCATTGCCTCTGCAGAATGGCAGTGAAAATGTACTGGCTGTATGCAGCAGAGCATAGAGAACCCCACTGCCCCAGGCAGCTGATGCCATCTGGGCACAAGCTCTGCTACTCAGGAGGGTTCCATAGTGCAGGGGCTTGCAGATGGCAACATAGCGGTCATAGGCCATGATGGTGAGAATAGAAAAATCTGCTAAAAAGAAAAAGAAAAACACCTGTGCAGCACATCCAGAATAGGAAATGGTCCTGGTGTCCCAGAGAGAATTGGCCATGGCTTTGGGGACAGTGGTGGAGGTGCAGCCCAGGTCGAGGAGGGCGAGGTTGAAGAGGAAGAAGTACATGGGGGTGTGGAAGTGGTGATCACAGGCTATGGCGGTGAGGATGAGGCCGTTGCCCAGGAGGGCAGCCAGGTAGATGCCCAGGAAGAGCGTGAAGTGCAGGAGCTGCAGCTCCCTTGTGTCTGCGAATGGCAGAAGGAGGAACTCGGTGATGGAGCTGCTGTTGGTCATCTGATCCTCCTGGACAAATGGGACTACCCAAGGAAGAAAAGACAGTGATAATTAGGAGAGACATCCCTGAAACAAAATAAAACAAATCAAAAGAAAAAAAAAATATCTTCCCATCCAAACTCCCCTACAGTGACTTTCCCCTTTGAGAGACCTTTGTGCTGCTCCCTTGTTTGAGGTCTGGTTGGTTCTGGAGGAATGTGCCCCGGGAGCAGCAGTCTCTGCTGTGGGTGGTGGAGGATTTAGACCTGTCCTACAGCTCTACATAAAAAGAAACCAGGAATGATCTCCGATTAAATCTACCTGTGATGTATTGGACTTCACAGCATTACCACTGTCAACACTCTTTACTGATGAACAGTACTTGTGATTTACTTTGTTCCAGTTGTGTTTCACTCAGAAGCATTTTTAGAGGGTAGAAAACACTGGCATTTGTAAGGTGTACCAGGTGAGCTCTTGACAAGCAAAGTGACTGTCCTTAGTACAGTGAGGATAGCCAGTCTGCCCATCTACCCTGGTCTCATTCAGACTCCTCTAGGGCTCAGTCACGTTACCCACATTGAGCTGCTCAATGCTTGTGGCCTCAGAAAGTCCCTGGAAGGAGATACAGCTTTGTCCCTGCCCCACAGACTGCAATGCCGAGAGCCCCACAGGTTAGAAGGGGAACTCTGGGCACCTTCCTCCTATGGACACATCTGCGTGGTGGGACACAGAGAGTCAGTGCTTGAGCTGCAGCTGAAAGCCCCATCTCAGCATCTGCAG
The DNA here is from genome assembly GCF_965140915.1 of Aythya marila. NCBI lineage: Eukaryota > Metazoa > Chordata > Aves > Anseriformes > Anatidae > Aythya > Aythya marila. The sequence continues at coordinate 2,810,889 of NW_028137334.1, read as the reverse complement.
GGAGCCATAAAGCAAGAACAGCAGCTGCAGGTCTAAGAAGAGAGAGGAATAGCACAGGGCTTATGCCAGGGGAGGCAAGGCCAGGGACCAACAGGAACTCAGAAGGGCCTGCTGTGAGAGAGGTCCTGCTACGGAGGTTATGAGTCATATCCTGAATCCTGTGGGCTATAGGGCAGACAGAGAGGTGCCAGACTATTCTATTAGCTGTGTCCTGCCATTCCCTGCCCATGGCTCTGCTGCCTGCAGCTGTCCCTGCCTGCAACTGGGTCTCTGTCCCCACGCCACCTGCCTGCAGCTCACAGCCCCCATCCCACCCCATCAGAGCTGGGTGCTCAGCTCTGCCCTCCAGACACCTCCTGGCAGCAGGGCTCTGCCCAGGGGCAGCTCGCTGGGCATGTCCTTGAGCCCAGGGCACACAGACCCTACTGACACTGTGCAAGGGGTGGTGGTGGAGCTTTCTAGGGACTGAGGGGCAGGAAAGGGACTGAATGGGGATCCTTGTAAACTTCCTTCTTATGACATATAAGTCTCAGTCACTTCTTGGAAATAACAGCTTCTATTTCTATTCCCAGTGAGCCAAAAGAAGAGAAAACTGAAAGCAGAGGCTAAGGAAATATGAGAGTGAAGTTCCCTTTGAAATTCCCTTGGTTTGATGTGGAGCTGTGAGCAAGCTGCCCCAGGCAGCAGCCCCCCTCCAGCAGCAGGACCCTGCGTTGCCGGGGGGGCTCCTTCCACCCGCAGCTTCTCCCTGCAGTGCCCTGGTCAGCTCCCCGGGCAGGCTGAGTGCTGAGCCTGGCAGGCGGCAGAGGCCCTGCTCCGGCACACAGCCCCTGGGACACAGCAGGGACCCTGCTCTGCACCACAGCCCTGGACACCCCTGCCTGCACCCCCACCTTCACAGCGTGCAGCTGGCCCATGACAGGGGAGACCTTGGGGCCTGGACAATGACCGGCAGGGAACCGCTGCGCTGGAGCATGTCCTTCTGTACAAGAAATAGACATGCTCTGCCTACAGCCTCATCTGCTCTGGAACAATCCAGGTCTAGGGCACATCCAGGATACTCCAGTGCATTGCAATGCACTCAGACTTACCGTGTTAAGAGTTGCAAGCATTGCTTTTCCATATACTCTCAGATTTCTAACACTCCACACAGTCTTTAACAACTCTCCCTTCTCTGTCCTCCCAGTGCCAGCTGCAGGCAGTGCCCCCAGCCTTGCTGTGCTGTGCAGAGCATCTGCTCCTGGGCAGAGCTGCAGCTCTGCCTGCTTGCCATGAGCTCCCCTTGGGCCCAGGAGCCCAGCCCAGCTCAGCATCAGAGGCCCAGCCCAAGGCCTCCCTTGCTCTGCCCCCCAACAGGCTCCCTGCATGTGGTCCTGGGGCTGCAGGGGAACCTGCTGGCAAACAGTCTGAAGGAATCCCTGGGGTTCCTTCTCTCACTTGGTACACACACTTCTTGACAGCAGAATCACTTCTCCTAAAATAAAAATAAAGTTAATAAAATCTGTATAAGATTAACCTTCCTTTGTCCTGTCCATGGAATTGGCAGCAGGCTGGGGGAGCCCTTGTGGATGAAGGTCAGAGGAGAGACAGTCAGGGGGACAGCATGATCGTGCTGAATGGTTGCGGATTCTTCAGAAGAGACAATTGGGGATGATCAATGAGAGGTTGCCCTCCATGTGAAGAATCTGTCTGGATGCATGGATCTCTTCTATGGATTGGGCAGCAGACTGGGGGAGCCCTTATGGTTTAGGGACTAAAGCCAGTCAGGGTGACAGCATGGCAGGAGGTGAATGTCTGCAGCCAGGCTGAGGAAGTGGGCAAAGTCTTGTGGAAGCCATTGGAGTAAGTTGAGTTCAATGACTCCATGTCACCATGGGGGACTTTAATCACAGAGAGTCACAGGACAGTGACAGTGCTTGGTGCAAACATTACCCATGTTTTCTGTGGGTTCTTGGAGACAGCTTCTGTGCACAGCTGCCAGATGGGCCAGCCTAGGTGACGTTCACTAGAATCTTGCACTTGCAAACAGGAAAACCTGTTTCTTGACACCCCTCTTGCACAAGGCATGTTGTAATCCAGCTGCTTTTCAGCACATGGAAAGAGATGAGGTTTCAGGTACATGCCTATACCCAGCGCTGCACAGGCTCAGCCTTCTGTTTCCCTGCAGCCCACTTGACATGGTCCAGCTGACACGGGACCAGGTACATCTGTGTGCAGTACAGTCAGGGGTTGTAGTCCTGCCTTCAGCATGCCACAGGTCTCCTGAAATGAGAGCTTAGATCCTAAATCAGGATGGGTTCCTTTGCCACTGTGGACACTGAGACACAAGTGGTCTCCTACAGGCAGATCTGGCAGTCCAGCTGCAAGGGGCAGGCTGCCCACCCACCTCAGCCTCTTCTGTGGTCTCCACCTCCTCTGAAGGCCCAAAGCCGTGGGCCATGGGGAGGCTGTGGCAGCCTACAGGAGAGCATGGCATCCATCCTAGACCATTCTCCCCACTCCCCTTTTTGTCTGCAGCGCTGCCCTACTCCTCTCTCTCATCATGACATGGTGAGCGTACATGAATGTCTGCCCTTCCCTCGTGTACTACCTCTGCCTCCTGCATGGCAGACTGGGGGATGGTGCTGAGGCCTTGGCATGTACTCCAATTCACTCTGTAAAACCCATCCTTCTTTCAGAAGTGAGTTACATGCAGTGAAGAGTTCAGGCACACCGAGGGGCTGTTCCATCCCAGGTGCCTTCGCTCCCATCTTTTGAAAAATCCAAGCCCCAGGGCAAGCCTCAAACCCAACCATCATAGAATCATAGAATCATAGAATATCCTGAGTTGGAAGGGACCCTTAAGGATCATCAAGTCCAACTCTTGACACCGCACAGGTCTACCCAAAAGTTCAGACCATGTGCCTAAGTGCACAGTCCAATCTCTTCTTAAATTCAAACAGGCTCGGTGCAGTGACCACTTCCCTGGGGAGCCTGTTCCAGTGTGCAATCACCCTCTCTGTGAAGAACCCCCTCCTGACGTCCAGCCTAAATTTCCCCTGCCTCAGCTTAACCCCCTTCCCGCGGGTCCTGTCACTGGTGTTAATGGAGAAAAGGTCTCCTGCCTCTCGACACCCCCTTACGAGGAAGTTGTAGACTGTGATGAGGTCTCCCCTCAGCCTCCTCTTCTCCAGGCTGAACAGGCCCAGTGACCTCAGCCGTTCTTCGTACGTCTTCCCCTCCAGGCCTTTCACCATCTTCGTAGCCCTCCTCTGGACACTCTCCAACAGTTTCATGTCCTTTTTATACTGTGGTGCCCAGAACTGCACACAGTACTCGAGGTGAGGCCGCACCAGCGCAGAGTAGAGCGGGACAATCACCTCCCTTGACCTACTAGCGATGCCGTGCTTGATGCACCCCAGGACACGGTTGGCCCTCCTGGCTGCCAGGGCACACTGCTGGCTCATATTCAACTTGCTGTCTACCACGACCCCCAGATCCCTCTCTTCTAGGCTGCTCTCCAGCGTCTCATCGCCCAGTCTGTACATGCAGCCAGGGTTTCCCCGTCCCAGGTGCAGGACCCGGCACTTGCTCTTATTGAACTTCATGCGGTTGGTGATCGCCCAGCTCTCCAACCTATCCAGATCCCTCTGCAAGGCCTTTACGCCCTCATTTGAGTCCACAACTCCTCCAAGTTTGGTGTCATCAGCAAACTTGCTCAAAATACCCTCTATTCCTACATCCAGATCGTTTATAAAAATATTGAAAAGTACCGGTCCTAAAATGGAGCCTTGAGGGACCCCACTGGTGACCGCCCGCCAGCCTGACACAGCCCCATTTACCATAACCCTTTGGGCCCTGCCCGTTAGCCAATTGCTCACCCATCGTATGATGTTTTTATTTAGCTGTATGGTGGACATTTTGTCCAGGAGGATCCTATGGGAAACCATGTCAAAAGCCTTGCTGAAGTCCAAAAAAATCACATCAGCTGGTTTCCCTTGGTCCACCATACGGGTGATCTTATCATAAAAGGAAATCAGGTTAGTTAGGCAGGACCTACCCTTCACAAACCCATGCTGGCTGGGACCAATGACTGCTTTGTCCCCCAGGTGTGCCTCAATAAGTTCAAGAACCAACTTCTCCATGATTTTACCAGGCACTGACGTGAGACTGACAGGCCTGTAATTGCTAGGGTCTTCTTTCTGACCCTTCTTGAAAATCGGCACAACATTTGCCAGCTTCCAGTCTACCGGGACCTCTCCAAATTCCCAGGATCGTTGAAAAATAATTGAGAGAGGTTCCGCGATGACGTCTGCCAGCTCTTTCAGCACCCGGGGATGAATCCCATCTGGACCCATGGACTTGTAGGGATCCAGGTGGAGTAGCAAATCCCGCACACGTTCAGGGTCAGTTGGGAGTTTGACATCCCCACCATCCCAGTCCTCCAGCTCAGGGCACCCTGGGTCCTGAAGCCCATCATCGGCATTGAAGACAGAGGCAAAGAAGGCGTTAAGTGCCATCATGGGAGGGCTCCCAACAGCAGAAGCATGTTGGTATAAGGGGGCAGTAGTGATTTCTCCAGGGCTCCACTTCCTTTACTCCATGGTCTTTGCCACCGTTTGGAGATGTCCCTGATCTGTTCCTGATCCTGAAAAGAACTGGGCAGAAGGGAGGTGACTGTTTCTCAGGACAAGAAGGGAAATCTCTCATGCCTCTCCTGAGCTGTTCCATCTCCATGCTGCTGACCTCACAGGCCTTTAAATGACACGGGCTGATGTCACAGGGGGTGCACTGCATCACTGGGATATAAGCACTGGAGCAGCGGCAGTGCCGGCACTTCCCTGCAAGGCCTGGTCCCTGCTGGGCACTGCTTGGGTGCTCCCCAGCACTGTCCTTCTGTGGCCAGGAGTGGGGTCAGCAGGCAGCAAGCTTGGATTGGGTTACCCTCGCTGACGGGCGGAGGAGCAGGGGCACCTTGCAGAGGAGCTGTGGTTGAGGAGCCAGGGTGGGCATCCCTTGTCCTGAGCTGAGGGCCAGCAGTAAATGAGATGGAGGGCTGCTGGAGGGTGACCATCACCTCTGGCCTGACTTCCGTGTTTCCAGTGCTCCTGCAGCTCTCCTCCAAAGGTAAGCGTGTCAGGAGCCCCTTCGCAAGGGGTGGCCCACGGGTTGTCAGCTGTTCAAAGCTGCAAGTCCTGGGCTTTGGGGGGAGGCTGGAGAAGGCTGTTGGCTGCTGTTTTGAGACTCCTGCCTGAGTGTCTGTCTGAGACCAGGGGACAATGTGGCAGCCAGGACTCCTGGGTCCTGACGCTATGGATGCCTTTATCCCTAGGCCTTCTCTAGGCATGCCTCCTTGCTATGGGGGACAATCCAGGGCCAGGTTTCCCTTGGAGCTGGTGCCTCTTTGGGATGTGAATCTGGGAGAAAAAACATTATAGAATAATGGAATGTCCTGGGTTGAAAAGGACCTTAAAGATCATCTACTTTCAACCGCCCTGCTCTGGGCAGGGTTGTCAACCATCAGAGCAGGATGCCCAGAGCTGCATCCAGCAAGGCCTTGAATGCCTCCAGGGATGGGTCATCCACAACCTCTCTGGGCAACATGTTCCAGTGCCTCATCACCCTCTGAGTGAAAAAAGATCTCCTAATTTCTAGTCTAAACCTCCCTTGTCTTACTTTCAAACCATTCCCCCTTGTCCTATCACTACCAACACATATGAACAGGCATTTCCCCCTCCTGTTTATACACTCCCTTCAAGTACTGGAAGGCTACAATGAGGTCTTAGCAGAGCCTTCTCTTCTTCAAGCTAAACAAGACCAGTTCCTTCAACCTTTCTGCATAGGGGAGATGCTTTAGCCCTCTGATCATCTGAGTGGCCCTCCTCTGGATCCATTCCAAGAGCTCCACATCCTTCTTGTGCTGGGGGCCTCAGGCCTGTATGCAGTATTCCAGGTGGGGTCTCACAACAACAGAGTAGAGGGGGACAGTCACCTCCCTCTCCCTCCTGGCCACTCCTTTTTAATGCAGCCCAGGACAGAGTTGGCCTTCCAGGCAACAAGCGCATGCTGCTGGCTCATGTGCAGCTTCTCGTCCAGCAGGACCCCCAAGTCCTTCTCCACAGGGCTGCTCTCAAATTCTTCTTTGCCCAGTCTATATAAAGACCTGGGATTGCCCAAGTCCAAGTGTAACACCTTGCACTTGGCCTTGTTGAACCTCATTAGGTTCTCATGAGCCCAGTACTCCAGTCTGTCCAGGTCCCTCTGGATGGCATCCCTTCTCTCTATTGTATCGACTGCACCCCTCAGCTTGGTGTCATCTGCAAACTTGCGCTCGATTCCACCATCAATGTCATTGATAAAGATGTTGAAGAGTACCCATCCAAATACTGACCCCTGAGGGACACCACTTGTGACCAGCCTCCACCTAGACAGAGAACCATTGACCACAGCCCTTTGGCTTCAACCAGCCAACCAATTCTTGATCCACCTAACAGTCCATCCTTCAAATCCATTCCTCTCCAATTTAGAGAGGCGAATGTGGTGAGGGACCATATCAAAGGCTTTGCTCAAGTCCAGGTAGATTATATTCGTAGCCCTTCCTTTGTCCACTGATGCTGTCACTCCATCATAGAAGGCCACCAGATTGGTTAGGGAAGATTTGCCTTTGGTAAAGCCATGCTGTCTGTTTTGAATCACCTCTTTATCTCATGCATGCCTTAAGATGTGTTCCAGGAGGGACTGCTCCATGATCATCTCAGGCACAGAGGTGAGGATCACTAGCCTGTAATTCCCCAGCTCTTCTGTTCTCTGTTTCTTAAAAATGGGAGTCATGTTTCCCTTTTTCCACTCACTGGGGGCTTCACCCAACAGCCATGATTTTTCAAATATGATGGAGAGCGGCTCAGCAACCACATCAGCCACCTCTCTCAGCACCCTATGGCCCCATGGACTTGTACACATCCAGTTTCATTAGGCAGTCCTGGACTTGTTCCACTGTCACAGTGGGACAGAATCCGCTCCTCTCACCCTCTCCTCAAGGTTCAGGGTCCTGACAGACACAGGAAACTTGACCACGAGTGAAGACTGAGGCAAAGCACTTATTGAGTACCTCAGCTTTTTCCATGTCTGAGGAAGCCAGTTCTCCCATCTCGTTTATCAGAGGGGAAACACTCTCCTTGGGCTGTCTCCTCTTGCCTATGTATCTGTAGAACCCCTTCTTGTTATTCTTCATGTCCCTTGCCAAGTTCAGCTCCATCTGTGCCTTGGCTTTCCTGATCCCGTCTCCACACATCCGGATGACAACCCTGTATTCCTCCCAGGCTATACAACCCTGCTTCCACTTCTGTACATTTCCCTCTTTTCCCTCAGTTTAAGCAGCAGGTTCTTGCTCAGCCATGCTGGTCGCCCACCTCCTCTGCTCAAAGTGTCCTTCACTCTGCCCACAGTGTTTGTCTTAGTTCATGGGTGAACTGGATTAGATCTGCTTGAGTCTTCTGAGGCTCAGTCCAAGGCCTATTGCCTGCTGCACCTACAGCACAGTAACTATTACTTTCCCTTACTGTGCAGATTGACCTAATGAGTCTAGTCATAGTAATGCCTTTTAATTCCCCTAGGTAGAAGGGAACATATTCCCAGACTGGGGCAAGCTGCTGAGCTCTGCCACAGCCTCTCAAAGTCACCTGCTCTTGAGTCTTTCCACCTGAGTTTATGACACGTGACCCAACACGAATATCTTCCGGTTTCAATGGCCATTTCAAGTGTAGTGAACTCCAGCAATCCACTGGCAAGTCTTCCAGGATGTGTGGTGCCAGCACACAGGAATCCCTTGCAGAAACAATGGTCTTGTCCAGGCCACAGTCTCGAGTTCCAAGAATGCAGTGGCTGCCTTTCAATGATTGTGACTTTTGTTAGACTCATAGAAGCATAGAAGCATAGAGCCATATAGATTGGAAAAGACCTCTCAAATCATCAAGTCCGTTAACCTTACACTGCCACATCTACCACTAAACCACGTCCCTAGGCACCACATCTACATGTCTTGGGAATACCTCCAGGGATGACCATTCCACCACATCCCTGGGCAGCCTGTTCCAATGCATAACAACCGTTTCAGGGAAAACATTTTCCCCAATATCCAGCCAAAGCTCTGTTCAGCCACACTGATTTTCTCTGCTGACTCATCTTTCAGCACATGGGGATGACCTTTTCCTGTACCTTTACAATTTCGTACTTGAAGTGTGTCCAGCCTTCCTGGACTCCTTTGCCCTTCTGGACTGCCTCCCGAGGGTCTCTGCCAATCAGTCTCCTTAACAAGCCAAATTCAACCCTCCAGAAATACAGGGAGGCAATACTGCTAACCCTGCTCCTTACCTATCAAAACCTCTACTAATTCGTGATCACTATGCCCAAGATTTGCCTTCCAACATCCACATGCTCCCCAAGTCCTTCTCTGTTCACAAGCAAAAGGTCCAGCAGGGCACAGTCCCTGGTTGCCTCACTCACCAGCTGCATCAGGAAGTTATCTTCCACCCACTCCAGAGACCTCCTAGACTGTTTCCTCTTGCTGTGTTGTCTTTCCAGCAGGCATCTCAAAAGTTGAAGTCCCCCACCAGACTATTTTCACTAACCAAGTCAGTATAGGCCAGTGTGTGAGTGGCTCTAGGATATTCCAGGCTTTGATTCAATAACCTGCAATGTTCTAGGACCAAAGTCACTGAGCACAAGCTAATATGTCAAAGCCCTTTTGTGTTTGTATAAAGCATTCCCATACTCCAAATTCACCTCTAGAAGAGTCCGAAATAATGTAGGCAATCATGATTCAAATAAGCAATGGTAGAATTACTGACGCAAGTTTCAAGGAGTCCCAGAAGCACCTTTCCATGATGACCAGCTGTGGTGAAGACCTTGGGTTGCTTAATGTTGACTGAATGCCAGACGATATTGGAAAGCAAGAGAACCAAGACTTTGCACATCTCTGGGCCCCAACGGCAGATGCCACTCACAGAAGGGGCCCAGGCAACAGTGATATGCTTTGCTGAGAGGCAAAATCCCTCTGTCAAGAGAAGGGACAAGGAACAAAGCCTTCACCCTATTTGGCTGATCTCACAGGAATACCAAGGCACAAGGCTGCCAGGCTGTCACCATGACTGTGGCAGTGTGCCGCTCTGTCAAGCACCAAGTATCATTTCTGGAGAATCCATCCTTATTGCTTCTTCTGCAACTAAATGGCCACTATTCTGACCCTGTCGGGCTTCTCATGCATTTGACATCACAAAGAAAAGGTGGTGTCTCCTTCCTAGGGATATTGAGGAATAACCCCAAGCGCCTGTGTAGGCTGAGTAGAGGTGGAGGATCACCTCTCTTGGCCTCCCGGCAACACTTTTCCGAATGCACCCAGGATCCCATTGACCTTCTTGGCCACAAGGGCACACTGCTGGCTCATACTCAGCATACTGTTCCCCAGGACTCCCAGGTCTCTCTCTGCAGAGCTGCTCTCCTGCTGGTCCGTGCCCAGCCTCATCTTTCCACCCTGCCGAGGTCCCTCTGAATGGCAGCACAGCCCTCTGGGGTATCAGCCACTCCTCCCACCTCTGTGTCATCAGCAAAGTTGCTGAGGGAGCACATCATCCACTTCATTGATGAATAATTTGAACAGGAAAGAGGAACTTTGGCACATCCCATAGCCCTGCACGCAAGTAGGGCAATTCCTGCTGCAGGAATCAGTCAGCACAGTGTTTAGAGAGGGCCAGTCAGTGTTTGCTTTGTCTGCTTGCTAGTGTGTTCCCCAGGAGAGACCCAGCTGTCTCAAGGAGCCATGAGCCCTGGAGCCCCAGGGCCATGTGCAGGGAGCCTGGTGGGGGGCAGAGCAAGAGAGGCCTTGGGCTGGACCTCTGCTGCTGAGCTGGGCCGGGCTCCTGGGCCCAAGGGGAGCTCGTGGCAAGCGGGCAGCGCTGCAGAGAGACAGCTCTGCCCAGGAGCAGCTCCTGTGCACAGCACAGCAGGGCTGGGGGCACTGCCTGCAGAAACACAGTGTTTAAAGGCAGGCAGAAGTGGCAGCATGCCCAGAGCTCACTGCCAGAGAAGACTTTCCAGCCCTGCAGCCGGTAAGTCTCTGGCTGGAGGGCAATGCAGCCACAGTTCCTGGAGGCAGGAGAAGCCGGGGGTGCAGGCAGGGGTGTCCAGGGCTGTGGTGCAGAGCAGGGTCCCTGCTGTGCCCCAGGGGCTGTGTGCCAGGCCAGGGCCTCTGCTGCCTGCCAGGCTCAGCACTCAGCCTGCCTGGGGAGCTGGCCAAGGCGCTGCGGGGAGAAGCTGCGGGTGGAAGGAGCGCCCCCGGCAGGGCAGGGTCCTGCTGCTGGCAGGAGGCTGCTGCCTGGGGCAGCCTGCTCACAGGTACACAGCACAACTGGGTGTATAAAAGGGGACTTACGATTTAAAGATCAAAGCCGAATTTCCTTAAGTGGTATATGCTTTATTACAGTGCTGGATGCACGGAGGATCTTTCCACCTATCGTGCATGTTTGAAGTGACAAACTATCTCGTATTTATACAGCGAAACAATGAATATTCTATTAGTGCCTATACATATTCATTACCTAACCCCACCTACTCTCGCTTCATATGCTAATTAGCTTATCAGTCCTTGCGCTTGCGCAAAGCCTTCCAAGAATTTTGGGCCGGGGTCTTCGTGATGTGGGCAGTGGTCTTTGGGAGGAAGGCCTTAGGTCTTCCTCGTAATGCACTTTTCACCTTTGCTAATCAGTTGTTTTCCAAGCTGTAAAAATGCTGAGTTGGCTTTCGGTTTAACTGAGGGTCGGCAGATAACAGGAAGTCTCAGTTAACAAGACATAACAGACAGTTGACTCAAGTTATCTCAAGTCTCAGCCTGACTAACCATTAACAGATACCGGGATGTTTTCAAATAACAAGATGCTTAAACATTGTACCACTTGTGTCTTGCTAACTTTTAACCACAAGTTTTACTCTATCCTAAAGTGAGGTTATACAATATCACTTAGCAAGAGCTGTGTTAAGGGAAGGGATTTCAGCGTCAGCCTCAGCTTTCCTGAGACTCCTGACCTTTCAATTTTGTCTTATGTGGCTCAGTGGAAATAGAAATAAATACCATTATTTCCAAGATGAATCTGACACTCCTAATCCATCCCATGGAAGGTTACAAGCTGTCGTGGTTTAACCCTGCCGGCAGCTAAACACCACGCAGCCGTTCGCTCACCCTCCCCCCTCCCTCTCTGGGATGGGGGAGAGAAATGGAAAGTGAAGCCCGTGAGTTGAGATAAAGACAGCTTAATAAGACAGGAAAAATAACAATAACAATAACAATAACAATAATACAATGATGATAATAATACTACTACTAATAATAATATGTACAAACAAGTGATGCACAATGCAATTGCTCACCACCCTCTGACCGATGCCCAGCCTAACCCCAAGCAGTCCGGCCCCCCTCCCCCGGCTAGCCACCCCTATATATTGTTTAGCATGACGTCAGATGGTATGGAATACCCCTTTGGCTAGTTCGGGTCACCTGTCCTGGGTCTGTCCCCTCCCAGCTCTTAATGCACCCCCAGCCTGCCTGTTGGCAGGACAGAGCAAAAGGCTGAGATGTCCTTGGCTTGGTATAAGCACTGCTCTGCAACAATTAAAACATCGGGGTGTTATCAGCACTCTTCTCACCAGAAGCCAAAACACAGCATTCCACCAGCTACTAGGAAGAAAATTAATTCTGTTCTAACTGAAACCAGGACATCTATCCACCCCTTATTCCATATCATTTATGTCTGTAGTGGGTTTACGTGGCAAGGTTTTGGTAGCAGGGAGCCATAAGGGTGGTTTCTGTGAGAAAGATCTAGAAGCTGCCCCATGTTTGGGAAGGGCCCCATTGTTTTCCAGAGCTGAGCCAATAAGCGATGTTGTTTTGCGCCTCTGTGAGAGCATATTTAAGACAGGGAAAAAACGCTGCGCCACACAGCAGCCGGGAGTGAGAGAACAGCCTTGCAGGTGCCAAGGTCAGTGTAGAGGGAGGGGGAGAGGTGCTCCAGGCACCAGAGCAGAAGTCCCCTGCGGCCTGTGGTGAGGACCATGGTGAAGCAGGATGTCCCCCTGCAGCCCATGGAGTACCACGGTGGAGCAGGGTTCCACGCTGCAGCCTGTGGAGGAGACCACGGTGGAGCAGGTGGCCCTGCACCGATGGAGGCTGCCGCCTGTGGAAGACCCCTGCCGGAGCAGATTCCGGGCCGGACCTGTAGCCCGTGGAGAGGAGCCCACGCAGGAGCAGGTGACCTGGCAGGAGCTGCTGCCCGTAGGGGAGCCAGGTTGGAGCAGTTTTCTCCTGAGGGATGGACCCCGTGGTACGGACCCATATCTGGAGCAGTTCTGGAAGAGCTGCTGCCTGTGGGAAGCCCACGCCGGATCAGTTCATCAAGGACTGCATCCCGTGGGTGGGACCCCACAGCACAGGGGACGAGAGTGACCGAGAAGGAGCGGCAGAGAAGAAGTGCTGTAGACTGACCATAACCCCCATTCCCCCGTTCCCCTGCGCCACTCGGGGGGAGGAGGTGGAAGAGGGTGGATGGGGGGGAAGGTGCTTTTGGTTTGCTTTTTCCTTTGTTTTCTCACTTCTCTCGCTTGTTCGTAATAGGCAATAAATCTTACTATCTCCTTATGCCGAGTCTGTTTTTCCCGTTACAATAATTATTGCATGATTTTCTCGTCCTTATCTCAACCCTTGAGCCCTTTTCACATATTTTCTCCCCATTCCTCTTTGAGGAGGGGGAGTGAGAGAGCGGCTGTGGTGGAGCTCGGCTGCCCACTCGAGCGGAACCACGACAATGTCATGCTTAGGTTACACTCTTTTCCATACATTCTAATTAGTCACCTATAGTAGTCATGGTAGTGATAACATACAGTATTATATAGTAATTAACATGGTACAATTCAGTTCATGGGCTATTCTCACCCAGTATTAAATCTCCTTGAGGTACACACCGGACCTCTCCGTTCTTTTGCATCACCCACCAAGTGTATCCAGGTCCCTGAGCGAAAACAATTCCACCAATAGGTTTGCCTTTTCCTGAGGCAGGAGTAGCCCAGACTGTTTTACCCAGCATATTTTTTACATGCACTACAGGAACTTTATCCCCATCTACAGTACGTAACAGGTTTGATTGGGCAGGTCCAGCTCGGTTGGCAGATCCCCTAGTATTGACTAACCAGGTGGCCTTTGCCAAATGCGTATCCCAATTTTTGAATGTCCCAGCGCCCATTGCTTTCAATGTAGTCTTTAACAGTCCATTGTATCGTTCAACTTTCCCGGAGGCTGGTGCATGATAGGGGATGTGATACACCCACTCAATACCATGCTCTTTGGCCCAAGTGTATAAGGTTGTTTCGGAAATAAGTCCCATTGTCTGACTCTATTCTGTCTGGGGTACCATGTCGCCATAGGACTTGCTTTTCAAGGCCCAGGATAGTGTTCCAGGCGGTGGCATGAGGCACAGGATATGTTTCCAGCCATCCGGTGGTTGCTTCCACCATTGTAAGTACGTGGCGCTTGCCATTGCGAGTTTGAGGGAGTGTGATGTAATCAATCTGCCAGGCCTCTCCATATTTCTATTTCAGCCATCGTCCTCCATACCAAAGAGGCTTTGACCGTTTGGCTTGCTTGATTGCAGCACATGTTTCACAGTCATGAATAACCTGTGCTATAGCATCCATGGTCAGGTCCACCCCTCGATCACGAGCCCATCTGTATGTTGCATCTCTACCTTGATGGCTTGAGGTGTCATGGGCCCACCGGTCTATAAATAATTCACCTTTATGCTGCCAATCCAGATCCACCTGAGCTACTTCAATCTTAGCAGCCTGATCCACCTGCTGGTTGTTCTGATGTTCTTCAGTAGCCCGATTCTTGGGCACATGAGCATCTACGTGACGTACTTTCACAGCCAGGTTCTCTACCCGAGCAGCAATATCTTGCCACAATGCAGCAGCCCAGATGGGTTTGCCCCTACGCTGCCAGTTGTTTTGCTTCCATTGCTGTAACCATCCCCACAGGGCATTTGCTACCATCCATGAATCGGTGTAGAGATAGAGAACTGGCCATTTTTCTCATTCAGCAATGTCTAAAGCCAGCTGAATGGCCTTCACTTCTGCAAACTGACTCGATTCACCTTCTCCCTCAGCAGCTTCTGCAACTCGTCGTGTAGGACTCCATACAGCAGCCTTCCATCTCCGATGCTTCCCCACAATACGACAGGACCCATCAGTGAACAGGGCATATTTCTTTTCATTCTCTGGTAACTGGTTGTACAGTGGGGCTTCTTCAGCACGACCCACCTCCTCCTCTGATGATATCCCAAAGCATTTGCCTTCTGGCCAGTCCATAATCACTTCCAATATTCCTGGGCGACTGGGGTTTCCTATTCGAGCCCGCTGAGTAATCAGTGCAACCCACTTGCTCCATGTAGCATCAGTTGTATGATGCGTAGAAGAGACCCTTCCCTTGAACATCCAGCCTAGTACCAGCAATCGGGGTGCTAGGAGGAGCTACGCTTCAGTACTGACCACCTCCAAAGCAGATCGAACTCCTTCATATACTGCCAATATCTCCTTTTCAGTTGGAGTATAGCGGGCCTCAGATCCTCTGTATCCCCGACTCCAAAACCCCAGGGGCCGACCTAGAGTTTCCCCAGGTTCTTTCTGCCAGAGGCTCCAGGTGGGGCCGTTCTCCCCAGCTGCAGTGTAGAGCACATTCTTTACATCTGGTCCTGTTCGAACTGGCCCAAGGGCTACTGCATGGACTATTTCCTGCTTGATTTGTTCAAAGGCTTGTCGTTGTTCAGGGCCCCATTCAAACCCATTCTTCTTACGGGTTACTTGGTAGAGCGAGTTTACAATCAGACTGTAATTTGGGATGTGCATTCTTCAAAACCCCACAACACCTAGGAATGTCTGTGTTTCTTTTTTGTTAGTTGGTGGAGACATAGCTGTTATTTTGTTGATCACATCCATTGGGATTTGACGACGTCCATCTTGCCATTTTATTCCTAAAAACTGGATCTCTCGTGCAGGTCCTCTGACTTTATTTGTTTTATGGCAAAACCGGCTTTCAGAAGGATTTGGACTATTTTCTTCCCTTTCTCGAAAACTTCCTCTGCTGTGTCACCCCACACAATAATGTCATCGATGTACTGCAGGTGTTCAGGAGCTTCCCCCTGCTCTAGCGCAGACTGGATCAGTCCATGGCAAATGGTAGGGCTGTGTTTCCACCACTGGGGCAGCCGATTCCAAGTATATTGGACTCCCCTCCAAGTGAAGGCAAATTGTGGCCTGCACTCTGCTGCTAGAGGGATGGAGAAAAATGCATTAGCGATATCAATTGTGGTGTACCACTTGGCTGCCTTCGATTCAAGTTCGTACTGAAGTTCCAGCATGTCCGGCACTGCAGCACTCAGTGGTGGCGTCACTTCGTTCAGGCCACGATAGTCCACTGTTAGTCTCCACTCGCCATTAGACTTTCGCACTGGCCATATGGGACTATTGAAAGGTGAATGAGTCTTGCTGATCACTCCTTGGCTCTCCAATTGACGAATTAGCTTATGGATGGGAATCAGGGAGTCTCGGTTAGTGCGATATTGCCGCCGGTGCACAGTTGTGGTAGCGATTGGCACTTGCTGTTCTTCGACCCTCAGCAACCCCACAACAGAGGGGTCCTCTGAGAGACCAGGCAAGGTAGAGAATTGTTTAATGCCCTCTGTCTCTAAGGCAGCTATACCAAAAGCCCACCGGAACCCTTTTGGGTCCTTGCAATATCCTCTTCTAAGATAGTCTATGCCAAGGATGCATGGAGCATCCGGGCCAGTCACAATGTGGTGCTTTTCCCACTCATTCCCAGTCAGACTCACTTCAGCCTCCAATACAGTCAACTGCTGAGATCCCCTTGTCACTCCATAAATATAGATGGGCTCTGGTCCTTTATAGCTTGATGGCATTATAGTACATTGTGCACCGGTGTCTACTAAAGCCTTCTACTTCTGTGCGTCTGACGTGCCAGGCCATCGAACCCACACAGTCCAATAAACTCGATTGTCCCTTTCCTCCCCCTGGCTGGAGGCAGGGCCAGATATTTCATCATCTCATAAGCCACTGATACAACACACAGTACCATAATGGTCTGAAACCAGGGCCCGGAGAGGAGGAGATTATATAAGGTGTGAGATTATATAAGAGATCCTGATGCCCTGTTCACCATCTCCATGTCCATGGGGCCCTCAAAAATGAACCTCAGTCCTAAGATACAGCCTAGCTTCTTCTTACATCAGGAACATGGAGAAATTGCCCTAGAAGTCTCAACACTGGTGCACCCAGGCAAATACACACAAATATGCATGTCCAAACACACAAAGCCACACCACAATCTCATCCACACACACACATATGCACACAAGGCATGGACACAACCAACCAGACACAGACCAACTCCAGCAGGGAACAGCACCTTCACAGCCACCACACCACCAGCAGCACACACACAGCCATGAGCAACACACCTGGCCCCATCCCATTCCCCACCTCAGCCTGCTCTGCTGTGAAGGTCACCAGTGTTCCATGCATCCCCTGCAGCACTGAACATGTACAAGTCTATGGGGCCTTCTGACTTGCATCCCAGGGTCCAGAGGGAACTGGCTGACATAGTTGCCAAGCCTCTCTCCATCATCTTTGGAAGGTCCTGGCAGTTGGGTGAAGTCCCTAGTGACTGGAAAAAGGAAAACATCACTCCCATTTTTAAAAAGGGTAGAAAGGTGGACCCAGGGAACTACAGAATGGTGAGCCTCACCTCTGTGCCTGGCAAGATCATGGAAAAGATCATCCTGGAATCCATGTCAAGGCATATGCAAGACAAAGAGGTGATCGAAGACAGCCAGAATGGCTTCACCAAAGGGTAGATCATGCCTGATGAATATGGTGGCTTTCTACAATGGAGTGACCACATCAGATGACCAGGGAAGACCAACTGATGTCATCTACTTGGAATTCTGTAAGACCTTTGACACGGTCCCACATGACATCCTGATCTCCAGAATGGAGAGATATGATTTGATGGACCATTTGGTGGATAAGGAGTTGGTTTGAAGGTCACATCCAGTTAGTGATGATTAACGGTTCTATGTTGAAGTGGAGCTGGTGACAAGTGGTATACCTCAGGGGTCTGTCCTCGGACCAGTATTGTTTAATATCTTTATCAGTTTCGTAGACAGTGGGATCGAGTGTACCCTCAGCAGGTGTGCAGATGACACCAAGCTGAGTGTTGTGGTTGATGCAACAGATGAAGGGATGCCGCATGAGGTTCAAGTGCAAGGTGCTGCACCTAGGCCGTGGAAATCCCAGGCAGGAGGATAGGCTAGGAGAAGAACTCTTTGAGAGCAGCCCTGCAGAGAAGAACTTGGGGCTTCTGCTGGACGAAAAGCTCAACGTGAGCCAGAAATGTGCACTTGTAGCCCAGGAAGCCAACTGTATCCTGGGCTGCATCAAAAGAAGAATGCCAGCAGGTGGAGGTAGATGATTGTCCCCCTCTCCCCTTCCCTCCTGAGGCCCCGCTTGGAGTCTTGCGTCCAGGTATGGGGTCCCCAGCACAAGAAGGATGTGGATCTGTTAGAACAGGTCCAGAGGAGGGCCACAAAGATGATCAAGGGGCTGGAGCACCTCTCCTATGAAGAAAGGCTGAGAGAGCTGGGGCTGTTTAGCCTGAAGAAGAGAAGGCTCCTGGGTGACCTCATCACAGCCTTTCAGTACTTAGAGGGGGCTTATGAAAAAGGTAGACAGTGATTCTTTGTTCAATCAGATAATGACAGAACAAGGGGGAATGGTTTTAAGCTAAATGAGGGCAGATTTAGAGTAGAGGTTAGGAGGGAATTCTTCACTCAGAGGCAGGTGAGGCACTGGAACAAGTTGCCAAGAGACCTTATAGATGCCCCATTCCTGGAGATGTTCAAAAGCAGGTTGAGCAAGGCCCTGGGCAACCTGATCTCACGGGTGGCATCCCTGCTTATGGCCAGTGGGTTGGAACTAGATGATCTTTAAGATCCCTTCCAACATGAACCATTCTGTGGTTCTATGGTCTCACAAACTATACTTCAAGCGTAACTCCCAACCCATCAGCCTTCTGGTGGTCTGTCACCTGACCAGAACAGAAGTTGCCTCGCCATCCTCTTCAATGCCATGTGCATGCTTCTGGCCTTTGCAGTCCCTATCTGTGCCATATTCCTCCTGCTGGTCAGTGAGCTCCAGAGACAGAAGTGACCTCCCAGCCTCCTTCACAGCCATGTGCCTCCTGCAGGCCCAGCAGATCCTGAGGCACACCTGATCCCATCAGAGCATCCCAAGCCACATACTCCTTGTGGCCTTTGATCTGATCAGATACTTGTCACCCATGCCTCTTCCAATGCCATGCACTGCTCCAGGACCTCACAGACCCTGCCCTACCCCAAATGGCTTAAGTTAGGGATAGGAGTGGGGTTAAAGCTGAGATGTGCTGTGTGCATTCTGGAGGGCTTTGGGAGTTAGGTGTTCAGGTTAATATTTAGGAATTACAGATCACATTCCAGGACTAAGGGAACAGCAAGGGCAGCAAGGGAGGGATTGATGTTCTGCTCAAGGTGTCTGTTCAAGGTTTGGGATAAGGGTAAGATCTGATACTTTTAGTTTAGGTCTGTGTTGAGGACTAAGGCTGGCATTTTACTCCTTGGTTAGGCTTAATCATCTTTCTGCTTGCCCTTCTGGTAGAAGATGGGTTTGGTGTCTGCTTTTTCCAAGTCCCAAGGAACGTCTCTGGTCAATCTGCCCTTTCCAAAGTCTTTGAGATAAGTCTTATGATGATATCTGCAGCTTCACCAACACCCATTTCACTATTCCCATGCTTCTTCTAAGCAACCTGAGGGCTGACCAGGCGGATGATGAGGGTTTGGGAAAGGGCCTGATTGAGATCTGTGAGGAGGGCTGTTCTGCACTTCACATGGACAGTGATGATAATGTCATAGAAAACAGTGACACTCCTGAGGACAGAAGAGCACGTGGATAAGGCCTTGGTCTTGCCAACAGAGGATGAACACACATGAACACTACATGAGAGGGAAGAGGAAGACTCAATCCAAAATAGAGATTCTGAAAGCAAAGACCATGAGTATCACCATGTCACTGCAGGAGACCTCCAGCAATGGGGCAAAAGCATAGAAGGGGTCCACAACACTGGGGCCACAGAACTGTAGCTGGGAGGAGGAGAAATGATTCCTGTACATGAGAGAAATTCCCTTGATTTACTAACAGCTGCCTTCTGGAGTCACACCTTCCACTTCATGACTCTTCAGGGAACAGAGATGGCATACAGCCCAGGACATGGCACCAAGCAGGAAGCACTCACTTCATGCAGAAAGTGCAGCTGATAGCGCTACCACCTCTGTGAGCAAAAGAGGTGTTGTCTCCAGCCAGGAAGCTGGCCAGCATCTGGCACAGGGTGGTGGAGCTGTACAAGGTCTGCAAGGAGGACAAATCTTCCCCAGGAAGAAAGCCAAAGGCATCTGCAGGTGTTTGCTTGTAGGCACCAGGACAATGATTAGGGTGTTCCACATCCCGGTCACTGTGCTGCTCATGCAAGTGAGAGGAAGAAGAGGCTTGTCTATGTGTAGAGGTCCCTCCATATGGACAGCAGGGGAAACTCAACCAATGATGTCTTTGTGTCCCATTCCATTCACAGAAACCATTTTAGAGCATTCTGGTCCCCCCTATCTTGTTAGGACACCAATGAGCAAGATGTTTCTTTCTCAGTTTCTAAAAGACGTGGTAAAGGGTGTTCAGAAGGGTGAAATGATCCCTGGCTGTCATGCCTGAGGTGACCTGCCACACGGTGAGAACACAACAGGGGTTAAATGAGGAAATCATTTGTGCTCATGTTTGACAAACACACTTTAATAGCACTAATCTCACTTCTAAAATGCATCTCTCCTGTGTTCAGAGAGGAGCAGTCAGTGATGACTTCAGTCTGCTTCAAACACCACGCCCCAGCAGAAACCCTGCTGCCTTCAGGAGCTGTCAGCACTGAGGCCTTGGGGACACCTGGAGGGAGCCCAATGGCACAGAGCAAGTGATGCCATGGTCAGGTGCTGTGCTGCTGAGCTGGGCCAGGCTCCTGGGCCCAAGGGGAGCTCATGGCAAGCAGGCAGTGTGGCAAAGAGACAGCTCTGCCCAGGAGCAGCTCCTCCGCAGCAGGGCTGGGGGCTCTGACCGCAGGTGGCACTGGGAGAGGAGAGATGGGAGAGAGAGGTTATGGGCTCAGTGGACTGAGCATATACTGAGAGATCATTGGAGATTTAGTGACTAAAGCACATAATATGGTAAGTTTCTAGCAGAAGGAAAATGCAGAGAGGCCAGGCCGCAAGGGCTCCCTTGTTGCAGGCTGTCTGCAGACTGTGAAGCTGGGGGTACAGGCTAGGGTGTCCAGGGCTGTGGTGCAGAGCAGGGTCCCTGCTGTGCCCCAGGGGCTGTGTGCCAGGGCAGGGCCTTTGCCGCCTGCCAGGCTCAGCACTCAGCCTGCCCGGGGAGCTGCCCAGGGCAATGCGGGGAGAAGCTGCGGGTGGAAGGAGCCCCCCTGGCAGGGTAGGGTCCCGCTGCTGGCAGGAGGCTGCTGCCTGGGGCAGCTTGCTCACAGTTCCATAGCACAACCAGGGTGTATTCAAGCCACCTTGCAAGAGAGGAGAGAAGGCAGGAATTAGCTCCTTGGATCTCTGCTTTCCTGTGCCTTTTCTTTCAGTCTTCTGTTCTTTGGATGAGTGGGAATAGAAATAGACACTTATTTCCTAGAAAAAGCTATCATTTCTAAGCCATCACAAGGAGCTTACAAGGATCCCCATCAAGTCCCGTTCTTGCCCCTTAACCCATAGAAAGCTCCAACACCACGTGTGCAGGGTCAGCAGGGCCTGTGTGAGCTGGGCTCTAGGACATGCCCCCAGCGAGCTGACCCTGGGCAGAGCCCTGCTGCCAGGAGGTGTCTGCAGGGCAGAGCTGAGCACCCAGCTCTGATGGGGTAGGATGGGGGCTGTGAGCTGCAGGCAGGTGTGGGGACAGGGAACCAGCTGCAGGCAGGGACAGCTGCAGGCAGCACAGAAGCTCTCTGTGGGAGTGAGAGGGAGCTGCTCCTAGAAACACCATGGCAGGGGAGATTTGGACATCTCTCTGACATCTGTGCACTGCAGCCACCTTCCCTGGAGCAACCCCCTTCTCATCCACTATAGTACTTCAGACATAATGTCTTGGGAACTTGGTCATGAGTTTCCTTTGGATTTCCTGGGGTGGTGATGTGAGAGTTCACACAAATTCAAACCTGAAATAGGTTTCTCAAGTGAAAGTTCAGGCATGGTCTACATCCAGGGTAGAGGCACTCAATCCTCTATTTGTTGCCCGACAGGCAAGCCAGACTGTTGGTAATGGGGGAATAGTGTTTTTATTACAGATTGAAGCTCCTAGAGCATTGCTCTGGAAAAGGTCTGCATGTCTTTAAAGAACCTCAAGAAGTTCTTTCATAGACCTCAGCCTACAGCCAGTGCCACCATCAATTTTATTGTTTCTTAAGGGATTATCTGACCTGCTCCTCAGGATCTGCAAAGAGGGAGATGCCCCTCGCCAGCAGGCATCTGAGGTTGCACCCAGTTCCTATGCCTTTGGCTGCAGAGCAGAACTGACTCTCCCTGTACCAAAAGGCAGTTTCTCTTGCTCACAGAAGGAACATCAACAACAGAACCCAGCCAGAACTCTGGCCAGGGAGTTGCACGGAGGTCTTCCAGATAGGAGTAAGGCAGTACATGTCTGTTCTGTGTTGGTGAGAGAGAAGTAGCTTAAACAACCTATGCAATAGATTTTGTAGATGTTTGACATTTCACTTGTTATTCCTTCCTTGGACAGAACCCAATGTCCACAGGCAGCACATGTACAACAGCAGCTCCATCACCGAGTTCCTCCTCCTGCCATTTGCAGACACAAGGCAGCTGCAGCTCCTGCACTTCGCGCTCTTCCTGGGCATCTACCTGGCTGCCCTCCTGGGCAACAGCCTCATCCTCACAGCCGTAGCCTGTGGTCACTGCCTCCACACCCCCATGTACTTCTTCCTCCTCAACCTCGCCCTCCTCGACCTGGGCTGCATCTCCACCACTCTGCCCAAAGCCATGGCCAATTCCCTCTGGGACACCAGGGCCATCTCCTACACAGGATGTGCTGCACAGATCTTTTTCTTTTTCTTTTTGATGTCAGCAGAGTATTATTTTCTCACCATTATGGCCTATGACCGCTATGTTGCCATCTGCAAGCCCCTGCACTATGGGAGCCTCCTGAGCAGCAGAGCTTGTGCCCAGATGGCAGCAGCTGCCTGGGGCAGTGGGGTTCTCTATTCTCTGCTGCACACTGCCAATACATTTTCACTGCCACTCTGTGGAGGAAATACCCTGGACCAGTTCTTCTGTGAAATCCCCCAGATCCTCAAGCTCTCTTGCTCAGACTCCTACCTAAGGGAAATTGGGCTTCTCACATTTAGTGTTTTTGTGTTTTGGGGGTGTTTTGTATTCATCGTACTGTCCTATGTGCAGATCTTCAGGGCTGTGCTGAGGATGCCCTCTAAGCAGGGGCAGCACAAAGCCTTTTCCACGTGCCTCCCTCACCTGGCTGTGGTCTCCCTCTTTCTTAGCACTGCCTTTTTTGCCTACCTGAAGCCACCCTCCCTCTCCTCTCCATCCCTGGATCTCGTGGTGGCAGTTCTGTACTCGGTGGTTCCTCCAGCAGTGAACCCCCTCATCTACAGCATGAGAAACCAGGAGCTCAAGGATGCACTGCGCAAAGTCATGAGTGGTTTTACATCAGAAGTAATGTACTGCCTGTCTTCTGCAAAGCACTCATAATATAACTCATGATATGCCAAGCTTGTCTTTTGTTCTTTGGTGGTTTTTGTTTGTTATTAATGAGGGCAACAATGTTTTCCATATAAATTGTCATTATCGATCCTACTCACGTATTTAAACAAAATAAAGGAACCTGCAGTGAAGAGTGTTCTGAGATGCTTTTTCTGAGAATTTTGCTGGGGGTTCCAGGGTAATGCCCATGGGTGGAAATGAAGAGGAATATAGAGACCCACCATAGCAGCACTGCCAGGAAGCATCAGGGTTTTGTCTGTCCAGAGCTACTTTCATCCCACTTCTACAATCTCCTTCTGAGTCTTTTCTGTTGGCATAAGCCTGATTGTTCCTGTAGCTTGGTCACAGTACTACTGTGTGGCAATCCTGTGACCACAGGCAGGGACTGGCAACGGGCATTTTTGTGACACAGCTGGCCTCCAGAACAGCATTTCCATCCCATAAAGTTATTCTACTCAGGGTAGTGCCTGGCGGCTCAGGTCTTCCTTCACAGTTGTTGTCAAGAACATTGCAGTCCAGAAATGGATTCCAAGAGGGACCTGGCTTTGCCTGTTTCTCCATGAGCTCAGGGTGAAGTGATCAGAGCCCCAGCTGGGTGTTTGAGGGTATGGGGGCTGGCTCAGGTGTTGCTTGTTGGTGTCCAGCACTCAGGCAGATGGTGAAGAATCTCCAATTAACCTGCCTGGGGCACTACAGCATGTGCTGGGGCTGGTGGCAGGTGAGCAGATGTTGGAAGGAATCAGGAGAGCCCAGGGGAGCTGCAGGGACAGTGTGTCCCAGGGGGTCAGCAGTGAATGGAGCCCACAGAGTATGAGCCTCTTCCAGGTGGAGTCCCCCTGCGATAAAGTGTTAAGTCTGGATGTGAGCAGGACTAGAAGAGCCCCGTGACCCAGGGGATGTAGCAGGATCAGGGAAAGAAGTCTGGTGAGCGAATGTGGAATGTGAATAGTGGAATGCCATAGGGTGCAGCACCCAAACACTTCTCATGGCACTGCAAAGAAGGCAGGCTTCCTCTGAGCACCCTCGACAGCCACAGAAGAGCTGGTGTGGGAGGCAGTCAGTGGAACAGCCCCATGAGCTGTCTCTGCCTCCCAGCCTGCCCAGCACAGCCCTGCAGAGTGCCCCTGTGTCCCAGACACCACAGCCCCCTTGCTCTGCAAAGCAGTACCACCTGCTGGGACTGTGGGGAGCATGGGGAGAGGGTGCAGGAATGGCTGGCCAGGCCAGCACAGGCATGCTCCTTCCTGGGAAAGGCTCTCTGTTGATGTGGGAAGTCCTGGAAGGAGAGTGGGACCCCGTGTGTGTGCAGGGGATCCCTGGAAAGAGAAACCCCTGGGTACTTCTGCAGCTTGGAGCAGGCTGCCAGGGCTCGGCGGCAGCAGGAGCTGCCTGAGGAGCTCCAGGACCAGGGCTCTCAGCCCAGCTCAGAGAGGTGGTTTGTTCCTCTGCAGCGGGACACAGAATGGCTCCGTCAGAAGTCCAGATGTGCCTGGTACAGTTGAGGCTTCAGCATGCACATTGTGTACATGTGCTGAGGTGAACCTGAGGCTGCACAAATGCCCTCAGCCTTTGTCCATTCCTCATGCCGTGGAGAATGAAGGCTGGTCAGCCTCACCTCAGTCCTGCGAAGGTGATGGGGCAAGCTTTTCCACAGCCACCTCCAGGCACTTGAAGGACAAAAACAGGATTGATGAACCCATAGAGGAAGGGAAGGGAAGGAAAGGGAAGCAAAGGGAAGAGAAGGTGCTTACTTGTCTTTAGCAAGGCCTTTGGCTTTGTCTCAGAGAATTCTTATAGCCAGAATGGTGCTATGTGGACTTAAATGGATGAGGCTGTGGGTGGGCCAGTTTGCTGGACAATCAGGCCCAGGTATCATCCATGACACATAGTGTTGTCAGCCAGTTCTTAGCATCATCCCTCAGTGATCAGCAGTTGGGCTAACTTTGAATGTCATTATTAACTTTCTGAAATACCGGATGGAGCACACTTCCAGATCTTTTCTGGATGGTGTCAAGCTCAGATGAGCCCTTGAGCAAAATTATCTATTTAGTATACCTTGAGCAGAAGAGTTGAAGATAAAAATAAGATAGAAATCAGAGGTCTCTTGGAACATTTATTTATTTGTTTAGTGTGATTCAATGACCTTTCCTTTGGAGAGCTCTCTGAAGACTAGCAGGAAGAGGAAGAAGAAAAGAGAGAGAGGCAGAGGCAGAGGTACATCTTGTGTTACTGTGACCACAGTCGATCCTGCAAAGAGTGATTCAATATTTGAAGCAGTGGTAGATAATTTACTTTATAAACTAAGGTTAGAAAATATACTTGATAAGCTTACGTTTTTACTTCCTCAGGCCCTGGCTAACAATGACGATGCCAGGTGAATAATTTGAAGTCTGTGGTGCAGACACTTAACAACCAGTAGGAAGCCTCTGGTCACCTCAGCCTCTGGAGCACACAGGCCAGCAGCAGTAACATGGCTGGGGACAGGGCCTATGAGGTGACTGCTTCCTGAAGCAGCTGATGTGTCAGCCCTTCCCGCCTGGCTGACATCTGTGCTTTTCCACTTACACCTGCCAGCATCCCTGATAAGGCAGCAGAAGGCACCTGCTTGGCACACTGGTTGTGAGATGCCCTCTGTCTGAGAGCCTGATAGGCCCCATGCAGGAAGAGGCCTTGGGTGTGGGTTTTCACATCCCTTCTGCCTGAGCACATGGTGGGACAGCAATGGGCACACAACTTGGTTAAGTCTACCTGGGAAGCTGGAAGGCCAGCAGCAGGCATGTGGCATCGAAGATCCTGGTGAGGATTCTCTGGCAGTGGAAAATAGCAGGAGAGAGTCAAAAGTGGGACAAAGTGCTGCTTGGAAGGTGAAGAGTGGGAATGAAGAGGAGGAAATGTCACTGAACGGGTAGTGCTGTGGGACCTGACATCACCCAGAAGGAGTCTGTGGTCAGCCCATGTCACTGTGTTTCAAGGAATAGTCATGGAGACTGGGAAGAAAACATTAAAAAGCAGGGAAAAGTGGGAAGGGACTGGGCAGTGCAAAACAGCTTGTGGTGGAGAAGACCAAAAGCACTGGCAAGGCTGGAAGGCCCCAGCACAACCAAGGGCTTTGTCCCCTTGGCTATGGCAGTTGTCTCTGCTACTGAGGCCCATGAGAACACATGCTGTGCTCATGACACTGGGGCCTTGTTGCCTCCTTGCAACCCAGTGGGGAGGCCAGCAGGTGTCGTAGCATTGTCCTTCACACAACATCACACACCCCACATCCCACTGCCCCAGGAAGAGCCCTGAGTCATGGGTGAGGGACAGGACCTCCCTGCCCAGGGGCTGGGGGCCAGGGCTTGGCCTTTCTGCTTCACCAAACAAACCAAGGCTTTTACTCAGCATCAGAATCTCCTGCCCAGTGCCTTTGCCTACCTGCAATCATAGCTTCCAACTGTCTAACAAGTCCATGGGGAGGCTTTGTCAGTAATGACCCTCACTGGGGCCCATTAGTACTCCCAGACAATTCAGAGTTTCCGTCTGACTTTAACTTCTCCTGCAGTTACATCATTCTCCTCTCACTACCTGAGGTTCATGGACTCAGCACCAAGTGCACCATGGAGCTCACTACAATTCAGCCATTTTCTTCCAGTCTTCTAGACTTGTACAGTTAATTAGTGAGGTTTCAATCCTGCAGTTAAAGAGGAACTTTTCAACAAGCACTTTACAGAAAGTATTTTCTTTATTTAAGATTAGTTTCCATTAGTTTTAAATTTTGCAAAGAAGTGATAGCACCATTCTCTAGTTGACATGGATCCAATGTGCCTCCTAAGTAGATCTGGATGTGTAGGAAAAGCAGTCCTTTGCAGTCCTAGACTGTATGGGCAACCTTGCTGCTCACCTCTCCATCCCCACCACTTCTCTCATCAGCCACCTGGGACTTGCATCACTTTTCCTTACACTAGACTTCTCCACTGCAGTCTACAGCTGCTTTTTTTTTTGCACTAACTCCTGCCTCCTTTCCTCAGACATCTGTCTGCACATGTTCTTTGTTTTTATTTTGTTGTGTGAGTGTCTTTGTTTTCAGTATTTATAAAAATATATATAAAAAAGAAACAAACACCAACAAAATGAAAAGAAATAAACAGAAACCAGAGCCCACAACTGTGAGCCAACTCTAACTTGCCTCCAATGAGGTGCACCATCCACAACGGATGACTGTACAAGAAATTTTTGGCACAGAGTGATAGGAAATGGTGTGGCGGTTTTACCGTGCTGGGCAGCTAAACCCCACAACCGCTCTCTCACTCCCCCTCTTTTAGATGAGGAGGGGGAGAAGTAAAGCAAAGAACAACTCATGGGTTGAGATAATGATAATTTAATTAAAGGGAAATAATAATAATAATTAAATAAAGATTATTATGAACTAAACAAGTTAACTAAAGGGAAATAAAAAGAGAAAGGGGAAAAGGGAGGGGGAAAGGGAAAAATAAAAAAGGACGGAGAAAAAAAAAAAAAAAAAAAAAATAAAATAAATGAAGGCTATATGGAAGTGCAGAGGAAAGAAATTACTCTCTACTTCCCACAAACGAGCGATGATAGAC
Source organism: Aythya marila (assembly GCF_965140915.1). Taxonomy (NCBI): domain Eukaryota; kingdom Metazoa; phylum Chordata; class Aves; order Anseriformes; family Anatidae; genus Aythya; species Aythya marila. Next base: position 2,783,357 of record NW_028137334.1, on the reverse strand, counting down.
CACATTCCTTGAAGCAGGGCCCCAATGCACGTAGCTGGTGTTCGAGAGGAGGACCGACATTTTCCCAACGAGAGCCCACCCCTCCCCTCTTCTTGTTTCCACCTTTTATTGCTGAGTGTGACATCACATGGTATGGAATATCCCTTTGGTTGGTTTAGGTCAGCTGCCCTAGTTGTTGAGGGATTTCTTGAAACAGCAAAAATCCCATGGCTTGCTGTAGCTGAGCAAACCAAGCTACCAGGGCAACTATGAGAAGTTCCCATGACAGTGTTCCCACATCGCCCAATTGAGGAATTCAGGAAAATATTGTTACCAGTAGCTGGCCTCAAGGACAAGGTCTATGTGACTGCTAATCACAAGGGGGTTGTTTTCTTGCAGGTGGGGTTGTTTTCTTGTAGCTGTTTGTCTGAGTGCTTTTGACCAATAATCTTGTGTGAAACACTGTCCACCCCTGTTAAGTTCTCTATAAAAGTTAGGCTATTCGGGCAATAAAATGGAGCATGATCTGACTCTACTGGTGTCTGTCGTGCTTTCGGCCGTGCTTCCTGCAACATATGGCGCCCAAACAGGCTGAGACCCGAACAGGCTGAGACCCGAACAGGCTGAGGCCAGGACATCGGAGCGGCGCCAGGACATCGGAGCGGCGCCGGGACAGAGATCCGAGGCACACGGCAAGCCGACCACCGCACAGAGAGAAGCATTGAAACACCCTACTAACCGACCTGGGCAACGGCCTCGGGGTGAGAAAAGGAATCGCGGAGAGACGCGGAAAAAGGAATCGCGGTGAGACGCGGAATCGCGGAGAGACGCGGAAAAGGGAGTCATGGAGAGACGCGGAATCGCGGTGAGACGCGGAATCGCGGAGAGACGCGGAAAAGGGAATCGCGGTGAGACGCGGAATCGCGGAGAGACGCGGAATCGCGGTGAGACGCGGAAAAAGGAATCGCGGTGAGATGCGGAATCGCGGAGAGACGCGGAATCGTGGGGGGACGCGGGAAATTTGAAGTAATCGCATGAAATTGAAGTAATCGCGGTGCGATACGGGCCATCCGAGATCGAGTTGCTACGGGAGACCAGAGGCGTCAGTGGACAATGGCGGCCGACCCTCACCGTGTGGCGAGTCGGCACAGAGCAGAGGGACGGACATCAGGACCCTGCAGCCTGTCTGACATAACCATGGAGACAGCAGCAGCAGCGGCTGTGCTGCTTCTCTCTGGCATTCTTTTTATAAGAAGTTATCTTGCAATGCAAAAAAAGACTATTCGTCCCCAGATCGGTGTTATAACTATGTTTCTGGATAACATTCCGTGGGGTTGCCACATTCTACAGACTATTAATGACGATTTAGCTCTATTGCAGGGCAGGAGAGCAGAGACGCAGATTACACCGCCAAATGACCACCATCAGTCAGGCTCGTTCACAAACAGCTGCTAGGGTTGCAGCTGGCACGGCCTGCAGCTGTATAGCAGACGTTACACTCTCTTTCCTAACTAGTAATCATGTGTCTCACCCATTTGTGGTGAATGGTCAGTGGTAAAAAAGAAAAGGGGGAGAGTAAGGGGCGACAAAGACAGAAACGGTACCAGGAGGATGCCACTGACACTAACGGCATGGGTAATAGGAGCAGTATAAGTGACACAGGTGCAGGGCGGCGGTGGGTGCTGCCGCGCTGCAGGGCACTCTGCCTGCTGCTCGCCCTCGCCGGCCTGTGCACTGCTGCCGACGGTGCTAGAGCAAAATGTGAAGACTGCTTAGATGGCAGTGATGAGAGTGCTTGTGTGAAGAAGACGTGTGCTGAATCTGACTTTGTGTGTAACAGTGGTCAGTGTGTGCCAAATAGATGGCAGTGTGATGGGGATCCGGACTGTGAAAATGGGTCTGATGAGAGTGCTGAGCTGTGTCATACGAGAACATGCCGGGTAAATGAAATCAGGTGTGGTCCTCAGTCAACCCAGTGTATCCCAGTGTCCTGGAAATGTGATGGTGAAAAGGACTGCGACAGTGGAGAAGATGAAGAGAATTGTGGCATTGTGACTTGTAGTGCAGCAGAATTCACATGCAGTAGTGGGCAATGTATTTCCAAAAGCTTTGTCTGCAATGTTCAAGATGACTGCAGTGATGGTAGCGATGAGCTGGAGTGTGCACCTCCTACCTGTGGTGTTCATGAGTTTCAGTGCAAGAGTTCTACCTGCATCCCTATCAGCTGGGTGTGTGTTGATGATGCTGACTGCTCCAACCACTCGGATGAATCTTTGGAGCAGTGTGGCCGCCAGCCTGCACCTCCAGTGAAGTGTTCTACGAGTGAGGTGCAGTGCGGCTCAGGTGAATGTATCCACAAGAAGTGGTGATGTGATGGAGATCCTGATTGCAAGGATGGAAGTGATGAAATTAACTGCCCTTCTCGGACCTGCAGGCCAGACCAGTTCAGATGTGAAGATGGGAACTGTGTCCATGGGAGTAGGCAGTGCAGTGGTGTGAGAGACTGTCTGGATGGCACTGATGAAGCAAACTGTAACAATGTTATTCAGTGCTCTGGACCTGGCAAATTCAAGTGCAGAAGTGGAGAATGCATAGATATCAATAAAGTGTGTAACCAGCAGAGAGACTGCAAGGACTGGGGTGATGAGCCCTTGGAGGAATGCATCATAAATGAATGTGACTGTCCAGCTGGGTTTGAGTTTATAGACAAGAGAAACTGTGGAGACATTGATGAATGTCAAAACCTTGGTATCTGTAGTCAAATGTGTATCAACCTGAAAGGTGGCTACAAAAGTGAATGTAGCCATGGATATCAGATGATTCCTGCTACAGGAACCTGGAAAAGGCCATACTGGTACAAAGACACAAATAACACCTGTGATTGCAATGACACTGCTAAGCAGGGTTTAGGGGTTTATAGCATGGAGACAAGGGGTAACAACTACAGTGTTTGGAACAATTGTACACCTTTGGCCTTACCTCCTGATGTGCTTCTGATTTGTGGGGATGGGGCCTGGCAAGGTATCCCTGCAAATGCTATCAGATGTCCATGTTACATAGATAAACTCATTGTATTTGCTCCTAGCTTGTTACAGTTGCATGAGATCACCAGACATGACAATGGACATTGCTTGCATTGGATTGCAATGATAATGTTGAATTGTGTGGGTTTGCAGCTAGAGAGGCATTAGCAATTTCAGTGCCTGGAGTGGCATCTGCGGCCACACGTAACAACTTAGAAAAATTGGTATGCTGGGCCGAGAGGCAAGCCTATGCCACGACAGAGATACTTGAGGAGATGTTACCAGATCAAAATAGTCTGCGACATCTGCTTTTACAGGATCAAGCTGCTATTGACATCTTGCTTTTGGCTCAAAGGAATGGGTGTGAGGACTTTAAGGGAATGTACTGTTTAAACCTTTCTGATCATAATGAGTCAATTCACAAATCCATTACTTTCCTGAAAGAGCACATGAGAAAGATTCAATATGGTATCAATCCTTTCAATCAATGGTTCACTGACTTGTTTGAAACAAAGTGTAGATGGTTGCTGGGTTTAATCACAAGGGGATTAAGGATTTGGTTTATGGTGGTGGTAATCATCGTTGTGTGTTGCTAAAGAGTTACTTGTAAAACTGCTGTGTCAGGCTTGGTTTGCTCAAAAGAAGAAGGGGGAATTGTTGAGGGATTTCTTGAAACAGCAAAAATCCCATGGCTTGCTGTAGCTGAGCAAACCAAGCTACCAGGGCAACTATGAGAAGTTCCCATGACAGTGTTCCCACATCGCCCAATTGAGGAATTCAGGAAAATATTGTTACCAGTAGCTGGCCTCAAGGACAAGGTCTATGTGACTGCTAATCACAAGGGGGTTGTTTTCTTGCAGGTGGGGTTGTTTTCTTGTAGCTGTTTGTCTGAGTGCTTTTGACCAATAATCTTGTGTGAAACACTGTCCACCCCTGTTAAGTTCTCTATAAAAGTTAGGCTATTCAGGCAATAAAATGGAGCATGATCTGACTCTACTGGTGTCTGTCGTGCTTTCGGCCGTGCTTCCTGCAACACCTAGTGATGTTTCTCTCCTCACTTTTTGCCCACCCCCTAGGAGGGTTAGAGAAAGGCCCAGTGCTGTGCCACTGCTGCTCAGCAGTAGACACAACACTAGTGTGATAACACTGCTGTTCCAGCTACAAGTGCAGAGTATGGCACTGTATGGGCTGCTGCCAGGAAAGTTAACATTCCAGCCAGACCCAGTACAAATGGTAGAAGAGAAATGCAGCTACAGAGTTGGCTACAGGGATGATGAGAGGAACTGCTGAAATACAGGCAAGCTCAACCTCCCCAAAATCCCTAGAAGCAACTGGGTATATGAGAAGTGTCTGAATGACCAAAGAGCAAGAACAAGTGAAGGGGAACTCTGCAGAACAGTGGAAACTGCACATGTCCACACATTCTGCTGGAAAGGTGACTTCCAGCATGGTCTATTTTGTATGGCCAGGTGGAAATACCACAGAGACTCAGGAGATGAAGTGCAGTACTTAAGAGAAAATCTGGCAATGCAAGTACAGGGGAAGATCAGTATTTGTCTCCTCCTGTAATACACATTCTGAAATATGATAATTTTGATGTCATGGGAAACCTTTCAAATTGTATTAAAGCTGTTCAGTTATTTCAGCTGACTGTAATGTGCTGGTTGAGGTGAAATATTTGAAATGCTTTAAAAACAAGCAGTTAATACTCAGGCCTACAGCAATAAAATGACAATTTGCTGTCCTACATGGAGCTCTGAAGCCACAAAACCCTCCCTGCCCAGGACTGTTCATGCTACCCCTCACTCCTGGCACTGAGAAAATCTGTGGTTTGTTGACCTCTCCTGCCTGTTAGAGCAAAGAAAAACAGAGTTAAAAAGGTTCCCTGAAATGCTCCATCTTTGAATGGGTAAATTTGTGACAATCATACCCATACTCTCTGCCTTTCTTGGTGGAAATATTCACATTTTCTGTCTGTATAGTGAGATATATATTTGTATAGCTAGAGCTGTAACCATAGCTATACGTGCAAGTAAAGGTAAATGTATATACAGAGTTACACATGTACAGATGGATAACTGGGAGAGAGGCAGGCAAGTGGCTGTAATTCTAGGATTTTTCATCACCTGAATTATCAGGAAACTAACCCAGCAATGATGGGCTTGCTGGGTTGGCAAGGGAACATTTCCAAGGATACTAGAGGTTTCCACGTGTCTTTCTAGATCCAGCTGGTGGTACTTTGCTGAGGGCCACAGGAATCCTTCTCCATCATCCTTCCTTGAGCAGATTGGTCTCCCCCAGAATCCCACACTGTAGAGTACTTCTTTTGCTGTGGACATCTAAAGTTAGCAGTATCCCTGTGGAAGGTTCCACCTTGGGTGTCTCTCTGCAGCGTTGCCCGCTTGCCACGAGCTCCCCTTGGGCCCAGGAGCCTGGCCCAGCTCAGCAGCAGAGGCCCAGCCCAAGGCCTCCCTTGCTCTGCCCCCCACCAGGCTCCCTGCACATGGCCCTGGGGCTGCAGGGGAACCTGCTGGCAAACAGCCTGAAGGAAGCCCTGGGCTTCCCTCCCTCCCCTGGGCACACACACTTCTTGACAGCAGGATCATTTCTTCTAGCAGAACTAAATAAATAAATAAAATTTTCAACTGAAGAATCTCGTTGCTTTGTCCCATTTTCAGAGAGTACATAAAGACAGGGACAGGGATATCAGAGAAGCATAGAAACATTATGATTGAAAAAGATCTCCATCTTGGTCCAGCCATACCCCTACCTCCAGTGTCTCGTTACCTCCAGTGTGGCAACCGTATCACTCTGCGTGGTGTCACTGAAAATTTTCTGAGTGTTTATTATATTTGGATGAGACCTCCAAGATCATCTGGTCCAGCCATCACCCTATTACCAACATCATAAACTAAACCATGCTTCTAAGCACCACGTTCCAACCTTTCCTGACCACTCTTTCTGAGAAGAAATGTCTCGTAATTTCTAACCTAATCCTCCCCTAGCAAAAAATGAGGCCATTCCCTCTAGTCCTATCCCTAGTTATCTGTGAGAAGAAGCTGACCCCCAACTTCCCACACCTTCCTTTCAAGTAGTTGTGGAGATCAATAAGGTCTCCCTGGATCCTCCTCAACCCCAGACTAAAAAAAAAAAAAAATTTCCTCATCCTCTCCTCAGAAGATTTGTGTTCCAGGCCCTTCACCAGCATTCATATCCCTTCTCTGGACACACTTCAGGGCCTCAATGTCCTTCTTGTACGGAGTGGCCCAAAACTGAACACAGTACACGAGGTACAGCCTCACCAGAGCATAGTACAGGGGAATGATCACCTCCCTGGTCCTGCTGGTTACACTACTCGCGATACAAGCCAGGATGCCATTGGCCTTCTTGGCCACCTGGATACGCTGGTGGCTCATGTTCAGGCAAGCTTTGACCATCATCCCCAGTTCCCTTTCCTCTGCACAACATTCGAGCCACTCTGCCCCAAGCCTGTAGCATTGAATGGGGTTATTGTGAGCAAAGGGCAGGACCCAGCACTTAGCCATAGTGAACCTCATCCCATTGGCCTCTGCCCATTGATCCAACCTGTCCAGGTCCCTCTGCAGAGAATCGTCTATACACCTGTGCTTAGGAAAGTGGTTCAGCTGGCTCGATCAAAACTTTGCACTACAGGTTTATAGTCCTGGGCCTAGGAAATGGTTCAGCTCCCTCCTACCTGCCCCTGACCCACAGGAGCTAGGATTCCTCTGCCTGAGTTCAGGTGTGCACAACATAGATTCATAGACTCATAGAATCATTAAGGACCTCCAAGATCATCCGGTCCAACTGAACCCCAACAACATGGGCACCTGCATGTGAGCTCTTCGTGTTATTTCCCATTATGATTAATGGAGATGAAGGCCTGGAATCTGATGCAACCACCTGGTGACACCGGACATCAGAGCCTGGTGACTCTGAGGGGCCTGTTGTGATCGAAGGTAGGTGCAGGTGTCTGCAAACTCTAATGGAGGAATCTTGAGGGAAAGGGCAACATTTGTGGGCATGCCTTCGGAGGTTGTTGGGGAAACACAGAATCATAGAATGGCTTAGATTGGAAGGGACCTTAGAGATCATCTAGTTCTACCACCACCCCCCGCCATGGGCAGGGACACCATCCACTAGCCCAGGTTGCTCAAAGCTCCATCCCACCTGGCGTTGAATATTTCCAGGCATGGGGCATCCACAACTTCTCTGGGCTATCTGTTCTACTGCCTTACCACTCATAGGAAAGAATTTCTTTCTTACATTGTCGTGGTTCCGCTCGAGTGGGCAGCCGAGCTCCACCACAGCCGCTCTCTCACTCCCCCTCCTCAAAGAGGAATGGGGAGAAAATATGTGAAAAGGGCTCAAGGATTGAGATAAGGACGAGAAAATCACGCAATAATTATTGTAACGGGCAAAACAGACTCGGCATAAGGAGATAGTAAGATTTATTGCCTACAACTAACAAGCAAGAGAAGTGAGAAAACAAAGGGAAAAAAAAAAACAAAAGCACCTTCCCCCCCATCCACCCTTTTCCACCTCCTCCCCCCGAGCGGCGCAGGGGAACGGGGAATGGGGGTTATGGTCAGTCTACAGCACTTCTTCTCTGCCGCTCCTTCTCGGTCACTCTCGTCCCCTGTGCTGTGGGGTCCCACCCACGGGATGCAGTCCTTGATGAACTGATCCGGCGTGGGCTTCCCACAGGCAGCAGCTCTTCCAGAACTGCTCCAGATATGGGTCCGTACCACGGGGTCCATCCCTCAGGAGAAAACTGCTCCAACCTGGCTCCCCTACGGGCAGCAGCTCCTGCCAGATCACCTGCTCCTGCGTGGGCTCCTCTCCACGGGCTACAGGTCCGGCCTGGAATCTGCTCCGGCAGGGGTCTTCCACAGGCGGCAGCCTCCGTCGGTGCAGGGCCACCTGCTCCACCGTGGTCTCCTCCACGGGCTGCAGCGTGGAACCCTGCTCCACCGTGGTACTCCATGGGCTGCAGGGGGACATCCTGCTTCACCATGGTCCTCACCACAGGCCGCAGGGGACTTCTGCTCCGGCGCCTGGAGCACCTCTCCCCCTCCTTCTACACTGACCTTGGTGCAAGGCTGTTCTCCCACTCCCTTGACTCTCCCGGCTGCTGTGTGGCGCAGCGTTTTTTTCCCTGTCTTAAATATGCTCTCACAGAGGCGCAAAACAACATCGCTTATTGGCTCGGATCTGGAAAACAATGGGGCCCTTCCCAAACATGGGGCAGCTTCTAGATCTTTCTCACAGAAACCACCCCTATGGCTCCCTGCTACCAAAACCTTGCCACGTAAACCTACTACATACATCTAATCTAAAGCTACCCTCTTTCACTTTAAAGCCATTAGTCTTTGTACTATTAGCACATTCCCAGACAAAGAGTCCCTCCCCAGCTTTCTTGTACACAACAAGGCCGTAGTGTCATGAGCACAGCATGTCTTCTCATGCGCCTCAGTAGCAGAGACAACTGCCATACCCAACAGTACAAAGGCCTTGGTTCTACTGGGGCCTTCCAGCCTTGCCAGTCCTCTTGGTTTTCTTCACCACAGGCTGTCCTGTGCTGCCCTATCCTTGCCCCCTTTTCCCTACAGGCTGTAGGCACCCACCTTGCTTCTCCACATTGCTCTCATCCTGACATTTCCTGACTTTCACTGATGTCTGCCCACACTCCCTGGCAGTTCCTTGAAACACAATGGCATGGATTGACCACAGACTCCATAGGGGTTACCTCTGGCACCTCAGCTCTACCCTTTCAATGACACGTCCTCCTCATGTCTACTCTTCACCTTCCAAGCAGCACTTTGTGACCGTTTTGACTCTCTCCTGTTGTTTCGCAGCCAGATGGGAATCTGGAGAAGAATGGAGACTGCATGTGTCCAGACAGTCTGCCAGAAAGGTGACTTCCAGTATGGACTGTTTAATCAGGGCAGGTGGAAATACCTGAAAGAGATGAAGTGCAGTACATAAGAGACAAAGTTCTGGCAATGCAGGTACAGAGGAAGATAAGTACTTTTTCTCCTCCTGTAATAAACTCGCTAAAAAAAATATTCTGATGTCATGGGAAAACAAACATTGTATCAGAAATGTTCCATCATTTCCGCCAATTGTAGTGTGCTGATGAAGAAAAGACAGTCTATAGATGCTGAAAGATCCATCAATTTCCTCAGCACATCCTGGAAAGCATCCATGAAATCCTTTTCCTAATGGCATCTTGATCTCCTGGTTCCTCATGCTGATGATGAGGGGGTTCAATACTTTAATCACTTTGACAGTCACAGGAAAGGGACCGTACTGAGTGCAAATATTCCCACTGGTTTCTGTGAGCGGTAGTCCTGCCTTCAGCTTGCCACAGGTCTCCTGAAATGAGAGACTTGGTAACGTTCTGAGAGAGAGCCCAGATTGCTGCAGAAGAGGAGTTCAGGCACAATGAGGGGCTGCTGCATCTCAGGTTCCTTCAGTCCCCTCTTTTGAAAAAATCCCAGCCCCAGGACAGGTCTCAAACCCTACTTTCCTGGAAGGCCTTCCAAGAGCAGAGGCATGTTGGTGCAGGAGGACAGCAGTGACTTCTCCAGCACTTCACTTCATATATTGCATGGTCTTTGTCACTGCAATGAGCTGGAACTTGGCCTATGGGTACCAAGATGCAATCAACACAAGTCCAACCCCTGTGAGGGTACCCATGGCTGGGCCAAAGAAGCAACCCATGCCGGTATCAGTAAACCCTATACACAAGATGAAATAGGAGATTTGAAAGTCAGCTCATTTGGTAAGGAAAGAAACCCCTACTATGACAAGGAATGATGAAAAAGAATATGAGGCAGGCAACTCTGAAGTAGGACCATCATGGGAACAGGAGGACAAAGAGGCAGGTATCATAATATCAGCAGTAACCACCCGATTCCTATCCCTGGGGAAGCTGTGAGATATGCAGAAAGATTTCAGCCACCATCTAGGCCAATATGTTGGGCTGCATATAGTGGGTACACAACACATGCCACCCTGTGGTTTTACCTGCATGACCATGGAGAGGACATGAGGAAATGGGATGGGAAATCCACCTCCACCTTAGAGGCGAGAAAAGATAAAATGCAAAGAAAAACAATGGAAGAAGGGGTTCTCCCAGGAAAATTGCTGCTCTAGTTTCCACTGGGCAGTTCCCCACACAGAGTAATGAATACTATGACCAGGACTAGAGAGGCCCTACCGCGTGCCAGGGGGAGAAAAGGGACAATTGGCTTTATTGGACAGTGTGGATGTGATGGCCTGGCACATCAGACCAGAGGACTACAAGGCTCTAGAGGACACCAGTAAAGAGTGTACCATGATGCCATCAAGGTAGAAAGGAAGCAGAACCCATCTGTATTTCTGGAGTGTCAGGGGGATCCCAACAGCTAACTGAGTTGGAGGCCAAAGTCAGCTTAACAAGAAATGACTGGCAAAAGTACCCCATTGGGACTGGCTCGGAGGGTCTGGGCATACTTGACATAGACTACCTTAGGAGGGGATATTTCGAGGAACCAGAAAGGTACCAGTGAGCTTTTGGCACAGCTGTCTTGGAGATGGAGGGCTTGAAACAGTTGGCCACCTTGCCTGATCTCACACAGGACCCATCTGTTTTGGGGTTGCCAGGGTCGTAGAACAGGTGTCAACTGCTACGAAAGCAGGGCACCACTGGCAATATCGCACTAACCTAGACTCCCTGATTCCCATCCACAAGCTGACTGATTGACTGGAGAGCCAAGGAGAGATCAGCAAAACTCGCTCACACTTTAATAGTCCCATATCGCCAGTGCAAAACTCAAATGAAGAGTATAGACTAACAGTGGAGAATTTTGTCTTGAATGAAGTCACATCAACTTCAATAGATGATCTATACTCTCCTCTCTCTCCTTATAGTCTTAGCTCTAAGAACATTTAAATGATCTCTTAGAGTGCCTGAGTGCCCTTTTCTGGACACCTTAAGGAACCAGCATCTGCTGGCCAAAAAAACTCTCTCTGCACTCTTGGATACAGGCCCTAAGGTTCTATGAACTGTTAAGAGTGGAGTTTGCAAAATAACCCCAATCATTATTGTTATAAATGGCTCAGGATTCAAATTAGAATTAAATGAAAAATAGGATTTATTAAAGGATATAAAGGAATAGAGGTAAGCAAACAGCGCTGGGTGCACCGGGAGTCTCCGCTCCACCAGGATGCACACCAATTACATCAAGCAACTGATTTTTATGCTCCTAGACTAATACATATTCATTACTACTTCTAAAAAAAATAGATTATTAAAATTAGCTTCTGGGGTGCAGTCCCTCCTACTGGAGCATGCGCAGTCTCCTCTGGGGTCTCTTCTGGGGGTCTCTAGGGGTCTTCCATGCTGAAGGCTCGCAGTCTTCCTCTTCCCCTTTGTACTTACTGGGCACCATCCCAAGTTTACGGAACACCTTCTTCAAAACACCTTCTTCAAATCTTGTCTCCCAGCCGCCTTTCAGCTTCTTTCTCGCCCCCCCCCCCTAACCAGATACCAAAGATCCACATAGTATCCCATAACAGTCACTAGTTGTTATCAGTTTTTCTGAAACTCCCAGACACATGGGTAATTAAAACATTCTTCCCCAGCCATTCACAGACACATCTATAGCAGTGTTAGAAATAGAAGTCCGGAATAACAAAAGTAAACAGGTTCATAAATTTAAGAAGTGATAAATTGGCTAGAATGAGGAATGAGGGGGAGACTGGGACACACTGCAGCTGTGGTTCAAGCATTGAATTGCCAGTGCAGGGCCCAGAGGCAGACAGGATTCAGACATTTCAAACAGAATTGTTCTTTATGGACACGAATTGTTAAAACATTCCTCACATTATCCCCACCCAACACGTGTTGTACCCCTGCAGAGTCCTGCTTCAAGGCATAAAGGGCAGAGAGACCTTGCTGAGGCCGTTACAGTCAAGGGTCATGTAAAGAAGAAAGGAGTATGTTTAACTCTCCCTGTGACACATGACTTCTTCTGCTCTGCTGACTACCTCTACAAACTTCCCTGAACATCCTGAGTAGGGAAAGGTTCATTTGTCCTACATGTGGCATCTGCTGCCATTTCAGTTGGCCTGAGGAATGCCCCATCAGACGCCCAGAAGATTGACCTCAAATTTCACCAGGTATTACCATTTGAAAAGCTCCTGCCTGTCCTCCATCTCCACTAAGGAGCTATTGTGGCTCAGTAATTAACATTAAGGTGCCTACGTTGTGGACCCCTGAACTCAGGCCAGAGGAATCCCAGCTCTTATGGTACTCTGACAGGCATGGAACAGAAGTGAGTCCCCATCCAGCCCCAGGACTAAAACCCAGTATGAGATACCTTGACTGACTCTGCTGAAGTCTGAACTTAAGCAAGCAGTAAATCAGATCACACCCTGTCCCTGTCTGGGTGTCCTGGCTGAAAATGGGACAAGTAATGGTAATTCATATGCTAAAAACTTGTATTTTTGTGCTAGGAGAAATGATCCTGCTGTCAAGAAGTGTGTGTGCCCAGGGGAGGGAGGGAAGCCCAGGGATTCCTTCAGGCTGTTTGCCAGCAGGTTCCCCTGCAGCCCCAGGGCCATGTACAGGGAGCCTGGTGGGGGGCAGAGCAAGGAAGGCCTTGGGCTGGGCCTCTGCTGCTGAGCTGGGCCGGGCTCCTGGGCCCAAGGGGAGCTCGTGGCAAGCAGGCAGCGCTGCAGAGAGAGACAGCTCTGCCCAGGAGCAGCTCCTGTGCACAGTGCAGCAGGGCTGGGGGCACTGCCTGCAGAGACACAGTGCTTAAAGGCAGGCAGAAGTGGCAGCATGCCCAGAGCTCCCTGCCGGAGAAGACTTTCCTGCCCTGCACCCGGTAAGTCTCTGGCTGGAGGGTAATGCAGCCGCAGTTCGTGGAGGAAGGAGAAGGCAGGGGTGCAGGCAGGGGTGTCTAGGGCTGTGGTGCATAGCAGGGTCCCTGCTGTGCCCCAGGGGCTGTGTGCCGGGCTAGGGCCTATGCCGCCTGCCAGGCTCAGCACTCAGCCTGCCTGGGGAGCTGGCCAGGGCGCTACGGGGAGAAGCTGCGGGTGGAAGGAGCGCCCCCGGCAGGGCAGGGTCCTGCTGCTGGCAGGAGGCAGCTGCCTGGAGCAGCCTGCTCACGGATCTACAGCACAACAAGGATATATCCAAGGGGACTTTGCAAGAGCTGGGATGTGGTAGGGCATATAGACTTCAGTCTCAGCTTTCCTGAGCCTCCTGAACATTCAGTCTCTACTTTGGCTTGGTGGTAATACAAACAGAAATAGTTAATCCAAGAAGAGGCTGAGACTCCATGATGCTGCCTGGGGCAGCCTGCTCACAGTTCCACATCAAATCAAGGGAATTTCAAAGGGAACTACACTCTCATCTTTCCTTTGCCTCTCCTTTCAGTTTTCTCTTTTTGGCTCAGTAGAAATAGCAAAATATAATGTTATTTCTTAGAAAACCCTGACAGTCCTAAGGCATCCTAAGGAGGTTGCAATGACCCCCATCATGTCCCTTTCCTGCCCCTCAGCCCCTAGAAAGCTCCACCACCACCCATACAGTGTCAGCAGGGTCGGTGTGCCCTGGGCTCTAGGACATGCCCCCAGCGAGCTGCCCCTGGGTAGAGCCCTGCTGCCAGGAGGTGTCTGCAGGGCAGAGCTGAGCACCCAGCAGTGGGATGGGGGCTGTGAGCTGCAGACAGGAGGCGTGGGGACGGAGACCCAGCTGCAGGCAGGGACAGCTGCAGGCAGGACAGCCATGGGCAGAGAGTAAGAGGGAGCTGCTCCCAGCAGCAACATGGGAGGGGGGATTTGGGCACCTCCCTGACATCCCTGCAGTGCAGACACCTTCCCCTTAGCAATCTCCTGGTCTCCTTTCTCATCGAGCATAGATCTCCAGCCATAATGTCATTGAAATTTTATTAGCTGCTTTGTACTCACTGCAGTTTTGGGGATGAGAATTCAGGTGCAGCTCAAATACTGATAATGTTCCTGTCACTCAGGTATGTCCATGAAAAAAGCATCGATGTTTCTTCCAAACTTTTGGGCCTCTGGGAAATGTTTGTGTGGCTGGGAATGAGCTGGCTCTCTGTTCAGGACATCACATCTAATGTTTGACTCTTTACATGGGGCTTCTGCTGGGCTGCAGGCTGCCATGCAGAAGGGCACAACTCTGCCCTAGCAGCTCTGTGTTATCTAGCAGTGCAATGGAGAAGACACGTCAGTCCTGAGGCCATAGAAATGTTGCTGAACGGTTGTATATGGGCAGCTGCTGTGATCCCTGTGTGTCCCTGGGGAAAAGCAGAGTGCTGAGATCCTCCTCAGATGTGATGAGATGGGTGAGGGGTTTGGAGATGCGCACTTTGAACCTGGATTCCTCCACTCTCAGTAGCATTAAAGGTCTATTCAGAGGAACACCTAAGTGTGACCAACCTCCCGAGGTGCCTGCACGGGGCAGCTGAGACCAGGACTGATTGATACAACTTCTGTCCTCACTCTGCCCTGAGGAACAGTCCCTTTGCCTTGGAGGACCCCCAAGATTTCACTTGGTGGGCAGTACACCAAGGATTTCTACCTTAAAGAACTTCTCAGGTGTGTAGGACAAGTACAAAAAAATACACAAAACATTATGCACCAAGCCCTGCAATTGAGTGAATTTCTGCAACAATGATAAGTTCCTTTATATATCATATCTACACAAATGTTTTTATTTCCTTTTAGACTGGCCTCAAGGTCAAGAGACATCAGATGTCCAACAGCAGCTTCATCACCGAGTTCCTCCTCCTGCCATTTGCAGACACAAGGCAGCTGCAGCTCCTGCACTTTGCGCTCTTCCTGGGCATCTACCTGGCTGCCCTCCTGGGCAACGGCCTCATCCTCACAGCCGTAGCCTGCAACCACCGCCTCCACACCCCCATGTACTTCTTCCTCCTCAACCTCGCCCTCCTCGACCTGGGCTGCATCTCCACCACTCTGCCCAAAGCCATGGCCAATTCCCTCTGGGATACCAGGGACATTTCCTATGCAGGGTGTGCTGCCCAGGTCTTTCTCTTTCTAGTCTTCCTCTCTGCAGACTATTCTCTTCTCACCATCATGTCCTATGACTTCTACGTTGCCATCTGCAAGCCCCTGCACTACGGGAGCCTCCTGGGCAGCAGAGCTTGTGCCCAGATGGCATCAGCTGCCTGGGGCAGTGGGGTTCTCTATGCTCTGCTGGTCACTGCCAATACATTTTCACTGCCACTGGGCCGAAGCAATGCTGTGGAGCAGTTCTTCTGAGAGATCCCCCAGATCCTCAAGCTCTCCTGCTCAAATTCCTACCTCAGGAATGTTTGGGTACTTATGATTGGTGTTTCTTTAGCATCCATGTGCTTTTTTTTCATTCTTTTTTCCTATGTGCAGGTCTTCAGGGCTGTACTGAGGATGCCCTCTGAGCAGGGATGGCACAAAGCCTTTACCACGTGTCTCCCTCACCTGTTTGTGGTCTCTCTATTTGTCATCACTGGACTTTTTGCCTACATGAAGCCCTCCTCAGCCTCCTTTCCAGCCCGGGACCTGATGGTGTCATTTCTGTACTCAGTGATGCCTCCAGCACTGAACCCCCTCATCTACAGCATGAGGAACCAGGAGCTCAAGGGTGCCATTAGGAAAATGATTTCAGGAATGTTTCAGAAAAGTGATAAACTTCCCCTCTTTCTCCACAAATGACATCCTGGGTATTTGTTTCATGATCATTAGTGTTACTTTTATCTTCATTGACATTCCCATTCATTAGTTTCTTAGGAAAATGTTTTTTATATATCTACTGTCCACTGAGGAATGAAACTGCTCTGTCAGTTCTCTCTCTTTGCATCTGCTTAATAAAACAGGGTCTCCCCAACTGACTGCCTGAATTCATGCTTCTTCTTTCAAAGCTGGTGCCAATAACATGGCTGAGGAGTGTGGTGGTTTCACACTGATGGGCAGCTGAACTCCACCACACCACGCTTTCGCCCCCCTCCTCAAAGGAACAGCCAGAGAAAACACAATGGAAAAGGGCTCCAGTTTTTTTTTTTTTTAAAAGGACAGGCAGAACACTTACCAATTGTAGTCATGGGCAAAACAGACTCAGTGTAGGGAGATTAGGATAATTTATTGAGCTTTAACTAACAGAGTGGAGCAGTGAGGATCTAAAAACAAAATAAAAACAGCTTCCCTCCTCCCCACCCTTTTGTACTTTCTTGCCTGCCTGGAGCAGTGCAGGGGAACGGGGCCTGTGGTCACTCCATGACGCTTTGTATCTGCTGCTCCTTCACAGTCACTCAGTGCCCCTGCTCTGCATGGGCTCCTCTCCACAAGCTGCAGCTCCAGCCCCGGGCCTGCTCCTGCAGGGGCTCGCCATGGTCCACAGCCTCCTTCAGGCCACGTCCACCTGCTCCATGGGCTCCAGCATGGAGATCTGCTTCGCCGTGGGACCCATGGGCTGCAGGGGCACAGCCTGCTCCACGAGGGGCCTCTTCATGGGCTGCATGGGAAATTCTGCTCCGGCACCTGGAGCACCTCCTGTCCTCCTTCTGCACTGACCTTGGTGTCTGCAGGGCTGTTCCTATCTACATGTGCTCACTCCTCTCTCCCAGCTGCTGTTGTGCAGTAGAATTTCTCCTTTCTTTAATATCCTGTTGTGGTGGTTTTACCGTGCTGGGCAGCTAAACCCCACAACCGCTCTCTCACGCCCCCTCCTTTAGATGAGGAGGGGGAGAAGTAAAGCAAAGAACAACTCACGGGTTGAGATAAGGATAATTTAATTAAAGGGAAATAATTATAATAATTAAATAAAGACTACCATGAACTAAACAATTTAACTAAGGGGAAATAAAAGGGAAAGGGGAAAAAAGGGAGGAAAACAAACAAAATAAATGAAAGCTATATGGAAGTGCAGAGGAAAGAAATTACTCTCTACTTCCCACAAATGAGCGATGATTGACCACATCCTTGAAGCAAGGCCTCAACGCACGCAGCCGGTGTTCGAGAGGAGGACCGACGTCTTCTCAACGAGAGCCCACCCCTCCCCTCTTCTTCCTGTTTCCACCTTTTATTGCTGAGTGTGACACCACATGGTATGGAATATCCCTTTGATTGGTTTAGGTCAGCTGCCATAGTGATGTTTCTCTCCTCACTTTTTGCCCACCCCCTAGGAGGGTTAGAGAAAGGCCCAATGCTGTGCCACTGCTGCTCAGCAGTAGACACAACACTGGTGTGATAACACTGCTGTTCCAGCTACAAGTACAGAGTACGGCACTGTATGGGCTGCTGCCGGGAAGGTTAACATTCCAGCCAGACCCAGTACACCTGTCACAGAGACACAACCAGCATTGCTTGTCAGCAATGCTCCCCGTAGCTCCCGGGGAGCTGCCCAGGGTAATACGGGGAGAAGCTGCGGGTGGAAGGAGCCCCCCCCCCGGCAGGGCAGGGTCCTGCTGCTGGCAGGAGGCTGCTGCCTGGGGCAGCCTGCTCACAGCTCCACAGCACACTCAAAATGTTTCTGAGGGGACTTCAGAAGAGCAGATTCAGGTCAGGGAATTCATGCTGTAGTCTCAGCTTTCCTGAGCATCTGCTTTTTGTAGAGATGGTTTGAGTTTTCGCTTCTTTGACTCAGTGGAAGTAGAAATAGAGGCTGTTATTTCAGAGTACTGGCTTTGACACCTAAGCCTTCACAAGGATCATGATAAGTACCTTTACATCTGCAAAGACCATAGAAACTCCAGCCACGATGTGCAGTGTCTACAGGGTCTGTGTGACCTGGGCTCTAGGACCTGCACAGAGTGACCTGCCGCTCACAGAGCCCTGCTTCCAGGAGGTGTCTGCAGGGCAGAGCTGAGCACCCAGCGGGTGGGATGGGGGATGTGAGCTGCAGACAGGAGGCGTGGGGACAGAGACCCAGCTGCAGGCAGGGACAGCTTCAGGCAGCAGAGCCATGGGCAGGGGTGTGAGGGAGCTGCTCCCAGTATCTCCATGGCAGAGGCGATTTGGGCACCTCCCTGCCATCCGTGCATTGCTGATGCCTTCCACAGTACAGCCCCTTGGACTCTTCCCTTCCCCCAGCATAGACGTCTAGACATACTAGCATGGGAACTTGTTCATGAGTTGCCTTTGGAGTCAGTGATGTAGAGGATAATTCAGGTGCAGCTCAGACACAGATCCTGCATGTTCTGCCATGGAGATATGTTAATGGAGGAAAAGCATCCATGTCATTTCCTGACTTGTAGGGTTGTGGAAATGCTGTGTGTGTGGCTGTGAATGAGCTGTCTCTGTGTTCAGGTCACCCCATGTTTAGGGCATTCCACTCTTTTCCTGCAAGGATTCTGCTGGGCTGCAGGCTGTCCTTAACTAGGGCACAGCTCTGCCATAGCAGCTCTGTGCTATGCATGGAGAAGACATGTGAGAGATAAGGGCATGGAAATGCTGCTGGACATCTCGACTAGGTCAGCTGCAATGATCTGTCTGTCTCTTGCTACGTGGGGAGAACTGAGACGATCCCCAAGAGTTGAGGAGTTTGGAGATCTGTACATTGAAATTGGATTATTTTGACCTCAGCACACTCTTACGAGGTTTGTACAAGAAATCAAGTTTTCCTCACAGAATCTGGCGTAATATCTTGCTGTATTTTCCTCCTCAGACAGGTCTCCATGCTCAAAGGACTCAAATGTCCAACATCAGCTCCATCACCAAGTTCCTCCTCCTGCCATTTGCAGACACAAGGCAGCTGCAGCTCCTGCACTTTGCGCTCTTCCTGGGCATCTACCTGGCTGCCCTCCTGGACAACAGCCTCATCCTCACTGCCGTAGCCTGCAACCACTGCCTCCACACCCCCATGTATTTCTTCCTCCTCAACCTCGCCCTCCTCGACCTGGGCTGCACCTCCACCACTGTCCCCAAAGCCATGGCCAATTCCCTCTGGGACATCAGGGTCATTTCCCATGCAGGATGTGTTGCACAGGTATTTCTATTTCTATTCTTCCTCTCAGCAGAGTATTCTGTTTTAACCATCATGGCCTATGACCACTATGTTGCCATATGCAAGCCCCTGCACTACGGGAGCCTCCTGGGCAGCAGAGCTTGTGCCCAGATGGCATCAGCTGCCTGGGGCAGTGGGGTTCTCTATTCTCTGCTGCACACTGCCAATTCACTTTCACTGCCACTCTGTGGAGGAAATACCCTGGACCAATTCTTCTGTGAAGTTCCCCAGATTCTCAAGCTCTCCTGCACAAACTCCTACCTCAGGGAAGTTTGGGTTGGCATGGTTGGTGTTTGTTTAGCATTTGGCTGTTTTGTTTTCATTGTTCTTTCCTATGTTCTTTCCTATCTTCAGGGCCGTGCTGAGGATGCCCTCTGAGCAGGGATGGCACAAAGCCTTTTCCACATGCCTCCCTCACCTGTTTGTGGTCTCCCTGTTTCTCAGCACTGGCATGTTTGCCTACCTGAAGCCTCCCTCCATCTCCTCCCCATCCTTGGACTTGGTGGTGGCAGTTCTGTACTCAGTGGTACCCCCAACATTGAACCCCCTCATCTACAGCATGAGAAACAATGAGCTCAGGAGTGCTATTAGGAAACTGATTACGTGGATTTTTTTTAAGATTCATAATTTTTTCCTCTTTCTCCACAAATGACTTCCTTTTTTTTTTTTTTCCCTTGCAGGCCTGATAATTACTTTCATTCTCATTATGTTATAATAATCTTCAGTGTCATTTCCATTTATTACACTTCTAGAAAGGTATTTTATTCATCCTGCATCTCCTGAGTATTAAACTGCTCTGTTTACTCTGCACATCCTTTGCTTCCCTGCGCGTCAGCACTGTACAGCAGCACTGAGTCTCTCTTAGCATCTCCTTAATTAAACAGCATCTCTCCAATGCACTGCCTGAAATCCTGCCTCTTCTTTCAATGCTGGTACCAGCAATAGGTATGAGCAGTGTGGTGGTTTCTCACTGATGGGCAGCTAATATACCACTCTTTCACGCTGGCTTCTGAAAATAACGGACAGAGAAAATAGAGTCAAAGAGGTCTCCAGTGTTGATTCAAGGAACAGGCAGATCACTCATCAATTGCTGTTATGGGCTTAACACACTTTGTAGAGAGATTACGATGATTTATCGAGCATTGCTAACAGGCTGGATCCATGAGAAACTAAAAGCAAGGTAAAAACACCTTCCCCCTATCTACCTCTTCCACCTCCTCCTAATGAGCAGTGCAGGGAAACAGGGAATGGGGGCTGCAGTCAGGCCATGATGCTTTCTCATGATGCTCCTTCATGGTCACTCTCTGTCCCACCTTCAGCGTGGGGTCCTGCCCCTGCTCCTGTGTGAGCCTCTCTCTGCAGGCTGCAGCTCTGGCCTGGTGTCTGCTGCTGTGGGGGCTCTCCATTTGCCGCAGCCCCATAGAATCATTAAGGTTGGAAAAGCAGGCACTGATGTGCTGAAGGCAGAGCAAGGGGTGACAACAGCCAAACCCCTGATGGTATAAAAGCAGTCCCTAGGGAGTGCAGCAACCCAGGACAGACTTTGGCAGTTAGTGCAGGCAGTTTGCATGGGGCAGTTCAGGCAGGGCAGGGAGGAGCATGGGAAGGATCCTCTCCTCCCTTTCCCATCTCCGTTTCTCTTCCTTTCCTCTCCTTGGGGATCTCTGCCTTTTAAACTTATAATTCACCATGGTGGGCACCCATCACAGTGGCTGGGCTGGGGCAGCAACACAAAATGAGGGGACACAGCCTCTCTGGGATCATGTGGGCACCCAGGTGGATCCCCTGAGGGGTGAAGTGGCAGTCCAGACTGGAGACTGCAGGGCGCTCCAGAATCTGGAGGCCCCTGGGTCCTGAGGGAAGAGAGGGCTGTCATGGGTGCAGATGTGCCCTGCTCATGGAACTGCTTGAGCAGATGGCTGGGCTGCAGTGAGAAAGCAGCAGCCTGAGGGGCTCCTTGGAGTGTCTGAGGGAGACGACTAGGAGGTGTCAACCTGCCCCTTCTGAAGCCCAGCAGCCCCCTCCAAAGTCCCTGCAAGGGGTAGTAGTTGATCCAGCTGCTCACCTGCAGGACAGAGGGCTCAATCACTCACAAGAGGAAAGGGGCTGGACCCTCATCTCAGCTCGAAGCGGAAGGAGGCGTCTGACCCCAACACCCATGGTGCCACCAACTCCCACAGTGTCCTTGGGTGATAGATTTGAGGCTCTTGGGCAAGAGAAAGGAAAAGGATGATGGTCTGCACAATAGTTGGCTAATAGATGGCTACGCCATCGGTCCCTCTGCTGCTAAAGCCATCGAAGGCTTTTGCTGTTACGCCCCCCAGGTGACCTGAACGTGCCTTTTGACCCAGGCCTGTTGGCCTTGAAAAGGAGATGGACATGGGGTGGGAGCCTGTGGGATGAGGCATGAGAAAGTGCTGGATATGACAGAGCACAGTGTGAGAAGGGAGAGAATACAGGCAGGGCTGTGAGGGACAGCAGCATCTCCTATGCCCTTGGTGGGCAGAGATGTGAGCAATGGCCAAACGGCTATTCCAGACTTTCCCAGCTTCCCCCCAATTCTCCCACTTCCCTATCCCCTGGCAACCTCCCTGCCCTCATCCCAATCCAGCCCAGCAGCCCAGGCTGGGGTGGCCAAGACAGGGTTAGTGTTAGGGTTAGGATTAGGGTTAGGGTTAGGGTTACGGGTTAGGGTTAGGGTTAGGGTTAGGGTTAGGGTTAGGGTCGTTAGGGTTAGGGTTAGGGTTAGGGTTAGGGTTAGGGTTAGGGTTAGGTTAGGGTCATTAGGGTTAGGGTTAGGGTTAGGGTTAGGTTTAGGGTCATTAGGGTTAGTGTTAGGGTTAGGGTTTAGTGTTAGGGTTAGGGTTAGGGTTAGGGTTAGGGTTTAGTGTTAGGGTTAGGGTTAGGGTTAGGGTTAGGGTTAGGGTTAGGGTTAGGGTTAGGGTTAGGGTTAGGGTCAGGGTTACGGGTTAGGGTTAGGGTTAGGGTTAGGGTTAGGGTTAGGGTTAGGTTTGGGGTTAGGGTTAGGGTTACGGGTTAGGGTTAGGGTTATGGTCAGGGTTAGGGTTGGGGCTAGGGTTAGGGTTAGGGCTAGGGTTAGGGTTAGGGTGAGGGTTAGGGTTAGGGTTAGGGTTAGGTTTATGGTTAGGGTTAGGGTTAGGGTTAGGGTTAGGGTTAGGGTTAGGGTTAGGGCATTGCATTTTTTTTTTTTTAATTTATTTATTTGATGTTCATTCCATGCTTTATGTTTTCCTTTTATATCTTTTTCTTGTGTTTTCTCTGGCCGTGCTTTGCTTTTCTAGGCCGTGCTTGTCATTGCTTTTCCTTATGCCGCTAGGTCTTTTCCCTAGCAGGGCTTTGCTTTGTCTCGCTCAGCTTTCATCCGCATTGCTCTGCTCTCCTGTGCCGTGCTAGGCTTCCTTTGGAGACCGTCTCCCTGATTTTGCTGCTGAGTCGAATGGTAAATTTCTGAACGCATAAACCGTCAGACACAGAACTTGGCCTCCCCGCAGCCCAGCCACTGTCCCCTCGGAACTGGAGGCCGGGTGCAGCAGGCCTGGCCGCCCGACATGGTCCATTCTTTGTCCCTAGCCATGCGGCGAGCCGCCAGGGGACCCCTAACTGCTACTCGTGTGGTGATAGTGTTCAGTGAGAATTTCAACGAGAATAAGTAACTACATGATTCCCACAACTACGCTGGAAGAAATCCACAACAAACAACAACAAAATGTATATAGATATATAAAACCAGCTAAAGCAAGACATGGTTCTTGCCGGCTGTCACAGTGGACTAGGAGCTGTGAAGAAGGCTGAGGAGTGGGCGATCAGGGTACGGCCACTGTCCAAGTCTGGCTGCCATCTGTACACAACATGGAGGCCCTCCGGTCTCCCCCCCACAGACACTTGGAACCCAAAGGAGGGCTGGCCAGCAGCTCGCTACGTTTGCTTTGCTTCTCTTTGTTTTGCCTTGCTCCGCTTTGCTTTGCTCTTGCTGGCACAGTTTTGCTTTTCCATACCTCCTTTCCTCTGCTGTTCTTGCCCCGGCTTTGCCTCAGAGTGTTTCGCTCTTTCTCTCCTGGAAATACTTTGCATTTCCTTGTGCTACTTTCCTTTGCTTTGCTTTTCTTTGCTCTGCTTTGCCTTCCCTGGCCATGCTTTCCTTTGCTTTATCAGGCCATGCTTTCCTTGGTTTAGCTTTGCTTTATAGACCTGGCACTGCTTTGCTTTTCCTTTTGCTACTTTCTTTTGTTCTGCTTTGCCTTGCCTGGCCATGCTTTGCTTTGCTTTGCTTTGCCTTGCTTTGTATTCCTGGCATTGCTTTGCTTTTCCTTCTCTGCTCTGCTTAGCTTCTCTTAACCCTGCTCTGATTTGCCTTACCTCGAACTTTTTCGCTTTGTTGTGCTTTTTATTGCTGATTTTTTTGTTTGTTTGTTTGTTTGTTTGTTTGTTTGTTTTATTTATTTATTTATTTTCACTTCTTTCTCTTTCCTGGCACTGCTTTGCTTTTCCTGGTGCTACTTTCCTTTGCTCAGCTTTGCCTTCCCTGGCCGTGCTTTGTTTTGCTTTATAGGGCCATGCTTGCCTTTGTTTAGCTTCGCTCTGCTCTGCCTCGCCTTGCTATGTTTTGCCTTTTCTGGACATGCTTTGCATCTATTTCTTTTATTATCATTATTATTTATTTATTTATTTATTTTTCTTTAAATGTTCATTACATTCTTTTGTTTTCCTTTTGGACCTATCTGATGTGTTTTTACAGGCCGTGCTTTCCTTTTCCAGGCCCTGGTTGTCACTGCTTTTCCCTATGCCTAGCAGGGCTTTTCCTTAGCAGGGTTTTACTCTGTCTTGCTCAGCTTTTATCCGCATTGCTCTGCTCTCCTGTGCCGTGCTAGGCTTCTTTTGGAGACCGTCTCACTGATTTTGCTGCTGAGTCGGTTGGTAAATTTCTGAACGCATAAACCGTCAGACACAGAACTTGGCCTCCCCGCAGCCCAGCCACTGTCCCCTCGGACCCAGCGCGTGGGGGCACTAGGCCTGGCCACCCAACATGGTCCATACTTTGTCCCTAGCCATGCGGCGAGCTGCCAGGTGGGCCACACTGCTAGATGTGTGTGTGAGGTTCTCAGAGACAGTAAGTAACTACATGATTCCCACAACTACGCTGGAAGAAATCCACAACAAACAACAACAAAATGTATATATAGATATATAAAACCAGCTAAAGCAAGACATGGTTCTTGCCGGCTGTCACAGTGGACTAGGAGCTGTGAAGAAGGCTGAGGAGTGGGCGATCAGGGTACAACCGCTGTCCAAGTCTGGCTGCCACCTGCACACAAAATGGAGCCCTCCGATCTCTCCCCCACAGACACTTGGAACCCAAAGGAGGGCTGGCTGCCAGCTCGCTACATTCACTCTGCTTCTCTTTGTTTTGCCTTGGTCTGCTTTGCTTTGCTCTTGCTGGCACAGTTTTGCTTTTCCATACCTCCTTTCCTCTGCTGTTCTTGCCTCAGATTGCTTTGCTTTTTCTCTCCTGGAAATGCTGTGTTGTTCCTTGTGCTACTTTGCTTTGCTTTGCTTTGCTTTGTTTTGCTTTTTCTTTCCTCAGCCTGCTACGTTTTTACTTGTGCGGTCATGCTTTATTTTTTATTTCTTTGCTTCGTATTCCTGTCAGTGCTTTGCTTTACCTTCTCTGCTCTTCTGGACCTTTCTTAGCCTCGCTGTGCTTTGCTTTGCCTCAAAGTGCTTTCTTTCCTTGGCTTTCCCTTTCGTGGCACCGCTTTGTTTTTCCCTGTGCTCCTTTCCTTAGCTTTGCTGTCTTTATGAATGCATAAAGAAGTTCATGAAACTTGTTTCTGAACACACAGAAAAGTTAGCCGGCCCGCAGCCCGGCAGCTGTCCCCTCGGAGCTGGCGGGCAGGGACAGGGATCTGGCTACCAGGCCAGGTCTATTTTGTTGCCCACCGTTGTCCGGAGAGCCAGCAGGTGGGCTCCGTTGCTATTCGTCTGGGGAGGGGTGTGGGTTGAGAACAACAATCAATAACTACTCGATTCCTAAAACGAAAGGGGGAAACAGACGGAGAAGACTATTATTATTCCTACTTCTACTATTTGTATTACTTTTTAATGATATTTATTTCTATTACTATTTAATACTTTTATTTCTAATAACTTTTTAGTGGTATATAATAATAGCATTATTATTATTATTATTATTATTATTATTATTATTATTATTATTATTATTATTATTATTTTATATAATGATAAGCAGCTAAAGCAAAGCAGCCAGGCAGCCAGCCAAACTGAGTGGCACAGGTGGGGAGCCGTTCGCGGCCGAGCAGGAGCCTCTGATGTCAGAGCGAGAGCGAGAGGCGGCCCGAGGCAACCGGGGGCCGCTGCCACACCCTGGCCTTCTCAAACGCCCAGCTCCCCGTAAGCCAGCAACGGGCCCCTTTTCCTCATGGGTGGGTGGGGGGTGCGATTTCGACTGACGCTAAGTTAACTCCGCATTTTGTTTTGGCAGCACCGTTTTGCTTTGCTTTGCTTTCCCTGGCCCTGCGTTGCTTCGCTTCGCTTTGTATTCAAGGTACTGCTTGGCTTTTCTTGGCCCTGTTTTACTTTGGATTTTCTCTTCCTGACCGTGCTTTGCTTTTCCTGGCCTCGCTTTGTTTCGTTTTGCTTGACTTTGTATTCGTGACACCGCTTTTCTTTCCCTGGACCTCCTTTGCTTTGGTTTTTCTCGCCCTTCTTTGCTTTGCTTTTGCTGGTCCTGCCTCGCTTTGTTTTGCTTGACGTTGTATTCAAGATACCGCTTTTCTTTCCCCCACCCCCCAGGAAATCCTTAGCTTAGTTTTTTTGTTTGTTTGTTTGTTTGTTTTTCCCCACCCTTCTTTGTTTTGCTTTTGCTGGCCCTGCCTCGCTTTGCTTTGCTTTACTTTGTATTCGTGACACCACTTTTCTTTTCCTGGACCTCTTCTGCTTTGGTTTTTCTTGCCCTGCTTGGCTTTGCTTTTCCTTTTGCCTCTTTCTTTTCCCTAGCAGGGCTTTGCTTTGTCTCGCTCTGCTTTGCGTTGCATTGCTCAGCTCTGCTTTGCCGTGCTAGGTAGGCTTCTTTTGCAGACCGTCGCACCGATTTGGGCGACGAGTCGATCGGTGTATTTATGAACGCATAAAGCCTCAGGCGCACACCGTGGCCTCCCCGCAGCCCGACGACTGTCCCCCGGGAGCTGGAGGGTGGCGACAGGAAGCCTGGCCACCCACCCAGCATGGTCTATTCCTCATCCCCCACTGTCCGGCGAGCCGCCAGGTGGGTCCCGCTGCTGCTGTTCGTCTGGGGACGGGCTTGGGTGAGGTTTTTTAGGACGATAAGTGACATTACACGATTCCCAATGATTTGGGTTCGTTTTGCTTTGCTTTCCTTTTCCTCGCTTTACTTATCGTCGCTCTTCCCCGCTTTGCTTTTCCCGCACCTGCTTCGACATGCTTTCCTTAGAGCTGCATCTTTCTGGGGGGTTTTGGTTTGTATTCCCGGCACCGATTTCCTTTTCTTTGCTCTGCTTTGCCGTTCCTACTCCGCTTTGTTTTTTGCTCTTTTGATGCGTTTACACACACAGGAACGCTGGGTCACCTACTTCGGCCTCCCCACAGCCCGCCAACCGTCCCTTCGCAGCTGGCAGGTGGGGGTGCGGGGGTCGGCCACCCAGCCAAGTCTATTCCAGGACCCCCGCTGACTGGGGAGCCGCCACCTGAGCTCAACTGCCGTTTGCCTGAGGAGGCTGGGGGAGGGGGGGGGGGGGCGTGAGGGGGAGCTGAGGACTAGGGGGATGGGGGAGGTTTTGAAAGACGGTAAGGAATGACACGATTCCTGAAGCTACAGCGGAAAACAGGCAACAGAACTAACTAATAATAAACGTAAAGATAAGAGTAGTTATTTTCCAAAGCGGCTAAAGCAAAGCGGCCAGGCAGTCAGCCGCACTGAGCGGCACAGGTGGCGAGCCTCTGGCGGCCGAGCAAGAGCCTCTGACGTCAGAGCGAGCTGCGGCCCGAAGCAGCCGGGGTCCGGGGCCGCGCCCTCGCCTTCCCGACCGGCGCCGGCGCCCCGCCCCGCCCCGTCCACTGCAAAGGCTGCAAAGGGCGGAGGAGAGGGAGGGAGAAGTGGGGAGGGGGCGGAGGCGGCCATTGAAGTGCGTAGACGGCCGCTGTCAGATGCAGGCCGCCACGTCTACCCGTCCCTCCCACCCTCCGGGCCCCGTGGAGCCACCAGGTCTACTTCTCCCTCCTCCCCGCTCTCTCCCCCGCCCCCTCCCGCCTCGTGGAGCCACCAGGTCTACTTCTCCCTCCTCCTCCCCGCTCTCTCCCCCGCCCCCTCCCGCCTCGTGGAGCCACCAGGTCTACTTCTCCCTCCTCCTCCCCGCTCTCTCCCCCCCCGCCCCCTCCCGCCCCGTGGAGCCACCAGGTCTACTTCTCCCTCCTCCTCCCCGCTCTCTCCCCCCCCGCCCCCTCCCGCCCCGTGGAGCCACCAGGTCTACTTCTCCCTCCTCCCAGCTCTGTCCCCCCGCCCTCTCCCGCCTCGTGGAGCCGTCAGGTCTACCCCGCCGTCACGGCCACTGCTCGAGAGCGGCCCGGCTGCCTCGTCTACACGGCCACACGCACGCATGCACAGACGGGCGCGTGCCCGCACGCTTCCCTCCGGCGGCCCGCCAGGTCTATCCACACGCCTCTCGCGTGCAGGGGAACGGCTGGGAGGCGCCATTCATTCGAATCGTTCACGCTTTTAAAAAGAAAAAGGGGAAAAAGAAAAACAAACACAAGCAGCAGCAGCAGCAGCAGCAGCAGCATCAACAAGAAAGCACGGGTCCCGCTTGTCGGCGGGGAGACGAGAGGTCGTACAAAGCGTGCGGAGAAAGCGTTCGCTCTCAGACTCCGGCCGCCACGTCTACCCGCCGCCAGAGCCACTCGGAGCCCGCGGCAGACCGGCCGCCAGTTCCTCCCCTTTGCTTTGCTTTTGCCGGCCCTGCTTCGCTTTGCTTTTCGTGGAAGCGCTGAGTTTTGCTTGGCGTCGCGTTCGTGGCACTCGTTTGCTTTTCCTTCGTCTGCTCCGCCTCGCTCCGCTTTGCCGTTCCTCCTCCGCTTCGCTTTGCTTTTGCCGGCGCCGCTTGGCCTGGCTTTGGCTGGCAGCGCTCCGCCTTTCCGTTGCGCGCCTTCGCTTCGCCTCGTTTCGCACGGATCGCTGAGTGCAGTGACACACGCCCAGCCACGCAGAGTCGCACGGGTGGCTCGCAGGCGAGCCAGAGCCCCTGACGGCAGAGCGAGCGGCAGCCCGATGCAGCCAGGGGCCGCGCGCGGCCGCGCTCTCGGCTTCTCGAGCGGCGCCGGCTCCTCTTCCCCCCTCTCCCCCGCCCGTCGCGCCGCAGCCCCGCCGAGCCGTCGGGCGGGGGGGCGGCGGAAGGGGCAATCCTCCTAGCTCGTCGCCGGCCGCTCCGCTCCGCTCGGCGGGAAGCCGGCGCCACACGTAGGCGAGAGGGGTCCGCATAATTCCGGGCACGGAGCTTCAAGCCGGCTGGTCGTCAGGCTCCCGCCGAGCCCGTGTCCCGGCCGGCGGGCAGCTAGATGGCGCGGGAGGGAGCAGAGCGACGAGCTCGCGCTCGCCTCCAGCGTTTTTCTCCCCGGGCGGGCCCCGTCCGGGGCCCCCGCAAAGGCGGGCAGGCGGGAGCTGCCTCGCCTCCTGCGACGCTCGGCTCCGCGGCCGGGGCGGATCGGGCTCGGAGTCGGCTTCGGGCTTGCGCTTCGGCTCGGGCTCGCGGGCTCGCGAGGGCAGAGGCTGTCCGCCGCCCGCAGCCCCGTCCGTCTACACGGCGCTTCCCCGCCTCGCGGCGATCTTGAGCTCTGCCCTGCTTCTCGGCCGGCTGCTGGGGAAGAGCGGCGTGGCAACGGGGAGAAGGGGGGAAGGGAGGGAACGAGAAGAGGTGTATTTGTGAATGAATGAATGAATGAATGAATGAATGAATGAATGAATGAATGAATGAATGAATGAGTGAGTGAGTGAGTGAGTGAATGAGTGCATGAGTGAGTGCGTGAATGAGAGAGTGAATGAGTGAGTGAATGAATCAAGGAATCGATGGATCGATCGTTCAGCCAACGAATCGATGAAGAAAGGAATGAGAAAGCAGAAGGGAAGCAAAAAGAAGGGCGGGGGAAGAAAGCGAAGGGCTCCAGAAAAGCGCGTAGGCAGCCGCCGTTAGCTGACGGCCGCCAGCTCTACGGTCCTCGTCGTGCTGAAGTGGACAGGTGAATCCCCTCCCCTCTTCCTCCCCCTTCCCCTCCCAGCCCCGATCCGCCAGGTGTAGCGTGGCGTCAAGACGAGGAGCCGAAGCGGCACAGCCCGTTGGCGAGCAGGCGAGCCCGTGTGCCGGCTGTAAGCGGGACAGAGGCGCGAGCGTCCCTCGGACTGCCGTGCAGAGCGTAGCCGGGGAGGCGGAGGCACGCTTCGCTCCGACGGACCGCCAGGTCTACCATTCGCCGGAAAATGCCCCCCGAAGGGCCGCCAGGTCAACCCGGAAACCGGGGGAGGGGGGGGGGGGAGGGGGCGGGGGGAAGCTCGTCTGCCGGGGGCGCCCGGGAGCGGCCTCGGCC